>NC_041331.1:30898539-31146039 GCF_004354835.1 Perca flavescens
TTTTAAACCAAATACTACATAAACAGAAAAAGTTTCAGGAGTAATGGGACTCAGAATTGGGGAGAATTTATCAACACTGGCAGCCAAGATGACATTTTACTACCGTTGGCATGTAACTACATACATGCGACAATGTTAACACAGCAGTGGCTTAAAAAAAAAAAAAAAAAAAAAAAAAAAACGTTTTACCTAACTTTGTTTTGGCCACATTTAACATGAACATCCAACATTAGAACATTGTAGATATGACAGAAAATACAGAAAAGCTTAATATGCCCACTGTAAGTAATCGTTTGAAATACACTTATTCACTTTCTTGGCTAGTTAGATGAGAATATTGATCACACTCTCATGCCTGCGCAGTAAAAATGTAGCTAAAGCCAGCAGCCGGTTAGCTTAGCTTAGCAACAGGGCGAAACAGCTAGCTGGCTCTGTCCAAAGGTTCAAAAATTCTGTTTACCAGCACCTCTAAAACGGACTAATCAACATGTCATGTTTTTTTATTAAGTCCCTATGAAGTGAACTGTAAAAAGGACAAATTGTGGTTTTAAAGGGGGTTTCCAGGCTTGTACCAATTGGCCGTATATCAACGACTGAAGGGATGATCGAAGATTGTTTTTTCCTACACAGGCAATTTAAACTAATTACTTTCAGAACTAAGATGTTGAATCTGCGCCCTACTGTAAATCACGAGTGACGCCTTTTCGTTTCTATGGATTTGACGTCCCTCATTGCCGTGCTCCATGTGCCTGCTCACCAAAACTTTGCTCTGCGCTCCATAGGAGTAGTTATGGATATAACGTTATAGATAGGATTTGGATTGTGATATTAAAGATAAGATAATGTTAAATGGAACATGATGCTGTGATATTGTCACACCAAGGACAGACACACAGGCTGAACAATGTTTTTAATGTTTAAATACTTTGATTAAAATGTTCACACTCTGCTTAAATGTTTATTCACATAACTGTATTGCTTGCAGAAGACTTAAAGGCTTGATTATTTCAAAGCTCCATGTCTCTGTTTACTTGTGATCCTAATCATGGGTTCTGATGTAAAACTACCGTATGTAAAACAAATGCTGCTTAGGATTTTGTCAAACATTCAGATGAGTTTAAGAAAAAAAACACTTAAATTGCTAATATATTCATAGTGAAAACAGGAACTTGGAACTTTACTTGCACAGCTGAATATATTCAGTGGAGCAAGATTCCATACAAACTTTGTTCAAAACTCAGTCACTACAACAGCCTCAAAGTTCAAGAAATGACTCCCTGAGCATTGTGGAGTGCTCTTCATCGAACGACAAGACTGTCAGTATGGGGGACAGCAACAGAGCTCCAGAGCCTCTGTAGCATTTTTTTCCTTCACCGGGCCGATCAATCTTCTCTGCCTAAAGTTTGGACTCTCAAACAGCCTGTCTGATGTGAGCGATCAATCAAGCTAACGACGCCTTGAATCGTAGTTCAAAAAAGGAAATGTCAAAGTCCGCAAACCAGACAGGAAGAGTTGAGAGTTACATTGAAATTCCCACTACGATTTGCAACAGTACCATTTTAAGACCGGCATTTCATGCCATTCTAAAGATAACATGCATCCTTTTTGTTGTCCTGTCAGATACACAAAGAGTTTTTATGATTGAAAGGATTCTTGAGATAAGTCAAAAAATGATGCAACAGATGTACAAAGATACGGGAAGCACACTCCCTCATGATTATTCGCAATATTACTAAATAATTTATTGCTTATAGATGTAATGTTTCAATATGCACTGATTAAATGGAATTTGACTGGCAAAACAGTTAAAGTCCTTTTTACATTACACAATAATAAAAGGAAAGGAAATTGTTATGTCGTCCAACCATATTTTAAATTAAGAGTCACTGTAGATAACATATTGCAATAATACTAATACCAAAATCTTACAGTGAGTCATTATGGAAACAAAACTTGTGAGATATTGTGTCATTACTTTGGCCAGGTCATCATTAAAAAAGCGAACAAGTACATTAATGATTTTGTCCATGTTGAGATTAGTTGCTTCATGTATATTTATGGAAGATGTCGCATTTTTTAGCTTTTCATCTACACTCTGGTACAAGGCCATGTGTGTTTAAATAACTGCCATGCTGAGTCCAAACAGACAGCTTTGTCAAGGCAGTTTGGTCTTCAGATAGCTTTTTACACAGTGGCTGGGCCATTGTGAACGACACGTCAAGTTCCGCTATGAACGTGCACACACGTATTGTTTTTAATCACAAACACGGTCAGTCAGTTAAGGCGCAGTCGCAGCGGTAGCCATCATTGCCGGTAACATACTCGTATGACAGAGTGCACGGACCAAAGCTCTGTAACAAGCACGTTCTTACCGCTGCTGTGGTACAGCATCTTCCTTGAACATACGCTCCAGAAGCAAGCACTCGGCTACCTCAATTTGAGGCACCAAGTGCTAAACAGCTTCCCGTCTCCACCCTTTTCCTCTTGTCTTCTATACATGCCCAGCGCCATTTGTTTTAAACTCCTTTCTCAACTAAAGCTGTATCTACATGCTCCAGGTTTGATAAACTTTGCCTCAAGTTTTTTAGCCACGTTACCACGGAGACAACACCACACTCACGCTTTTCGGCAAAGAACCGCCCTACTTTGCATCTGATTGGCTAGAACTCGTTTCATTGGTAGGTGGAAGTACGGTGATTGGTTAAACCCAGCGAATCAAAAACAAATCCCATGTGGACTTTTTAATTAATTTATTTTTATAAAATAGTCATACGCCGGAAATTCGGCACCAGGCCGGAGTACTTTAAGCCCTGGCTATAAGGAAAAAGCTAATGTCAATTAATGTAATTCATTTTGTGTAGCAGAACAAAGTGTTTTTTATTCTTCTCTATCAATCATTGACAAAATTTCTTTTTTTTTTTCTGTTGACTCCATGAGGGATTTCCTTACAGTCTATGGGGATTTCCCATCCTGTGTTGTGGAACCACTGGTCTATGGTGGTCTTGAATCATATTATTTGAAGACACAACAGCAGAGAGAAGAAAATATGCATTGAGTTAGATGTCTCAATTAATGGAATCTTCACACTCTTGACCCTAAATACAGAGGCTTCCTGTTGTTTTGTTCAGCAGCATTTTTATGCCGTCAAGAAAAGATTTCACAGTAAAATGTCTTCGGCAAAGACTGTTACCATGTACCACCTGTTCATATTATTCTCTTACTGACAACTTCACAGTGTGGGTTCAGATGTTAACAGTAGGGGAGAGAAGTTAGTAGGACTATTTGTTAGAAATGCAAAGAAATGTGGGCAGGTGCTACAGTACAGAAATAGGCATGTGTGTGTGCGCTGTGTGTTTGCACACATGCTGTATGGTTACACTGCAATGTGTGATTAGTGCGTGAGTGGGCATTTGGCATGTCTCCCTCCTTTAGAGAGTGGAAACAAAAAGTGAACAGAAATTACAGCAACAAGTCTCCATGTCCCACGTTAGACCAGAGTCCTGTAGTGTAATCATACCTTGGATTACAACCACCAAGATTATGCTGATGAGAGAATTGCAGAGCAACCATCTCTGTAATCTCTGACACACTGTGGCACATTCAGAAATTCACACAGACACACCTGTAGGCAAGCGAAACACAATGATATGCATGCACAGCTGCATTGTGTGCTCTGAATGTGCACCACTGAATGCATAGATGCTTAAATAAAAAAAGCACACATGCCACAGAAATCACACACACACACACACACACACACACACGATGAACAGGAATGTATGTTTGTGTGCGCATGTTAGTATGTGTTTGTGTATGCATTTCGTTTGTGTGTGTGCGTGTATGACTATGCCTGTGTGGATCCAGAAACTCCTCATCACTTTAAAAACTCAAAATGACATCTCCCCGAGGTGTGTGAAATGTCCGAGTGCTCCCTCTCATTATGTGTAGGCTTGCATGTCTGTGTGTAGCTGGTTGGAAATTACTGTACTCCTTCTTGTTGTTTGAGACTATAAATTTCGAGGGCCCAGGGGTGATGTGGATGCAACTAAGATATGCCCTCATATAACAACACTGGCCTAATGTAAGCCAGAAAGTAATTGTGAGACTAAAGACCCCCTCCAATTCTCATTTTCTATTCCAATCTAACTGCAATCAAGCAAATCTCAGGTGGCAGTGGACGAGTGGGCGCCTGTAAATATGGCACCCCTTCTAATTAAGTCTTCAGGTTCCCCAACTTTATTGTGGTGCTCGGACTGCGCAGTGCCAGCAGTAATAATTAAAGCCAAGCCCTCTTCGGTGGTTGTGTTTTATTCCCAGATTTAATTACCTTTATTAATCAGAGGAAAGATGCGGAAAAAATCTTAAGGAGAATGGATCTGCAGTGCAGCCTACTTATTTGTTTTTAGCTCACAGCTGCAGTGATATTGCATTGTGCTTTTGGTTGCATATAAGTGGATGTGATAATGATAAATTATGAGATATTTCCAAAAGATAAAACATTACGCAGGCAGTTATTCAGAGCTGGGGAACTTATATTATAACATCTAAATGAGAGCAGGGGTATAGCCATTTAGCTGCTGGTGAGGGACTACTTAGTGGCCTTTCACCATCAATTACTTTTATTCCCTTTGAGAAAAAAAGCACAGCAATGACAACAAACAAGTCAACAATACCTGCAAAAGAACAGATAAGCCATAACAGGGGACTATGTTTGAACAGGGTGCATAAAAGGAGCAGAGAGGCTTGCTGGGACAACGGTAGTGTGGGCTTCTGTTTGAAGGAGCCTTGCAGCTTTGAATATCTCTTTTGCCTCTCTCCTCGCAAAACAAACAGGACCACACAGCCCACATCCAAGCAAGTATCAAAGTATTTTAGGATTAAGTCCTTTTTGGGTCATCTGTTTTATGCTGCTCCAACTGCCAACAATTTCAAGGAATACAAACAGCGAAGCAAGAAAGAGAGAAAAGACAGGTGCTGCTATGCACCTGAGATACTCGGCGGCCAGCCCCAGGCATGAAGCAAGTCTCTCAGCGGTGTGGAGTAACGTTACAACAAACCCTTTACCCCCCGGTGATGAAAACATCCCAAAAGTGACACTGACGTGCAGTGAACCGTTATCCTAATAAATCGCCTGGAGTTCAGAATGCCAACACAAAGAAACCGGAAGGACGTCCGACCGAAAATGAGGGACACTGAATTTGCCCTAAAGGATGTTGAATCAGCATGAAAACTTTGATGTCTCATGCTTCAATTTTGATATCTGAAAAAGCATGCTATTGTGTTCATGTAACAGTGAATTTCAAATTACATTTACTCTAATGTAAGCAGCAAGCGAACTTGATATAGATTCCTGTACTGGTTAACGGGAAAAAGAAAAGAGGAAAAGAATGGTAAAAAGGTAAGATAAGGACAAAGTAGGGTACAATAGGGGTGGGGGAAAAAAAAACAATACAGCATAGCATCAAGATATTTTGTTGGAAAAAAGGTAATACATTTCAATATATCACAGGATATTACAATATGTTTAAAGTCACAATAATATTGTATTGTGAGTATCACGATTATATCGTATCGTGACATGTATGTTCTCCCAGATAATTTGTACTGGCTGTCAAATGTTTGCAGCATTTGTCAAGTGTTAGTGAGATTAACTACAGACTCTGTACTACATTTAACAATTATTTATTAAACATATATATAATATATAATTAATAAATTATATCTATCTATATCCAAGTGGCTATCTGCCGCAAGGCGAGTAAATGAATGTACCAAAATAGTTCACACAAATAGGCACACACACACACACACACACACACACACACACACACACACACACACACACACACACACACACACACACACACACTTCTGTTTACTGATAGCTATCGTTTACCTCAGGCTAATTAATTAGCTAGTAAGTGGCGATTTTTGGCAGCCAGCCTTCCAAAAGAAAGCACAATGAATGAAATAACCGATTTATTTATTAACCGTTGACCGACAAGCAGGTAACGGAGTCTCAGTTCACCGTCTGGGAGCCTCTGACACACTTTCCGCACTCCGTGTCTGGTTAATGTTCTGTTTTGTTTTTTTGACAGCGCCTTAACTGCAAAGTGCTGTGGGAACTAAGGAACCGAGAGTGGTCATCCAGTCTCTTTGGTAGAGAGAGAGAGAGAGAGAGAGAGAGAGAGAGAGAGAGAGAGAGAGAGAGAGAGAGAGAGAGAGAGAGAGAGATGAGGAAAACAAACAAGCACGCAAATGGAAATTATCGAGGTAATTTTTTTTTATATTTATGCGATTAATTGATTTATTGACTATCGCGACAGGCCTAATAACGCGTTTAACTGACAGCACAATCTTTGCTAATAATTTTGCAAATAATATGCTGGATTCATATTAAGATATTTAAATTTTCTTGGAAACTTTCAAAAATTAACAATAATTTGGTGGCCCCCCCATGCAGTAACTCTGAGGACCCCCTAGAGGTCCTGGAACCCCTGTTGAAGATCTCTGGCTTAAAATACTATATAATTACCATGCATGTTGCAGTTCCAAGACAATGTAAAAGAAAAAAAAACAATGGGATCAGGCCACCTGATGGATGACCTTCCTTTAAAGTGAACACTAATTGTACTTGTTTCATGCATGCATGACCTACAAATAAGTATAAAATCAAAACCTACGGGGACGAAAAAGAAGCAGAAAGAGAAAAGATGAAGAGGACAGCCAACTGTAGTTTCTTAAGCCAGCGGTCTCCTGTCATTATGTCGTCCGGAGGGACTGGAAGGACGTGTGACGGAGACTGAAAGAGTATAGTTGTTACCCCAGAGAGGTGAAAGACAGACTCAGCATGAAATACATTTGACATTAAGACATTTGTGCAAACATGCAAGACACACCAGCCTGAAAAATTCAGACAGTTTTTGTTTTTACTTTCTGTGTACACATTCAGTACATACTTTTGTGCATTTGCATATGTATGAATGTGCACATGTAAGTGTTATGCTTGTACATGTGTGTCAGTGTGTTTGCATGCGTGTATATGCCGTGGTTACATGCATGAATATGATAACTATTTGAAACCACAGTGCATTTTACAGGCAGAAACCACTATATTCCCATGTCAAATCTGCAGAGAGAACAGAATCAGGCCAAACCCAGGATGAGCTGATGGCTTATTAATGCACAGGGACCTGGTATGTACCCGACACATTCAGATTGTGCATTTAGCTTTTTGCCCCATTACGGGTGATATTAAGCCAGAGGGTGCAGGGCCCATTTCCAAAGAGCTGGCCTGTAATGAGAGATCAGAGGCGAGGTTTTATCATAGGCAATAAAACATGAGAACTGTGTCTGTTAATAAGACCCCGAGAGGATTGGAGAGGGGGGTGAAAGGCGTGGGATCCTACGATCAAAGACATGTCTGCCTGGAGAGGAGAGGAGAGGAGAGGAGGAGAGGAGAGGAGAGGAGAGGAGAGGAGAGGAGAGGAGAAGAGAGGAGAGGAGAGGAGAGGCGGATAAAAGGCACTGGAATGAATTGAAGCTGGATACACAGAGAAGAATCACCCAAAAAAAAAATTGGTGAATAAAAAAGAACAGTCTTCTCCCAATTGTTCCTCCATTTATGTGTTTTATTCTTTCTATCAGCTTCTCGTTTCTGTTATGGCAGTATAGTGGTCTTTGTTCAGCTTAATAAGTGTGATACCTCGGTTTACATTATTGTCTGTTCTTATTGTTAATCTTGCCTAGTCCATTTGTTTCTTTCTCATACTCAAGAAGCCAAGAACTAAAATTATAATTTTGCATGCCGTGCTGCCTTTACACCTTGCATTTGAGTGAGGCTTATATCTGAACTGTGTCTAAATATAGCAAATTAGATTACATTCGCATCTGACATTAAAAATGGATGTATCTGCATGTATGTATGAGATTTCCTTCCATTGTCACAGAGCTAAATGTGATTGTCTTTCAAACTGACCATACATGCTCATGGGTTACTATATTATGAAAATCTATTTTATATTTTATCTATTTATCTATACAGTCTGTATGTTACAAATGATGCAATTCAATACAACACCACTAACTACATCTATTACCAAAAACTACACCTCCTTGACGCAAAAAACTGAGCATTGTTTTGTTGAACTGTATCAGATTATGTATGTGCAATTTATTTATATTTGATCATATTTGAGATGTTCTTTACTTAAGTCAAAGTAATACCAGTGTAAAATAGTTAGAGTTCTGCATTCAAATAGCTAATTAATTAAAATTCTGTACAATACACTTTTAAACGTAAATACAATATATATTTCATGGACACATACAGTAGGTCCTAAAAAATATGCAGTGCCATTTAAGTAAGTGGAAGCCCTGCATAAAGTCCTTTTTCATCTGTTGACAGGGAGGTCAGAAATGAAAACATGACTGTGGAGCAGCTGCACTTGATGTGACAGGAGCCTTTCCAATTTATTTTGATTGGCCCTGCTTTATGCAAGCTTTGGGAAAAATTTCCCATGGGCAACTATGCAGTCTCGCAAAGACTGGGAAATTCAAAATGTGCGATGCCTACAAGCACAAACTAGAGATGAATGCAAAAGTATCATCAGAGCAGACATGTCTATTAACTTTCAGCCTCTGTGTGTTTCCAACCCGTTCTCACTCTGAACTCGTAAAATACGGACGTTTGGACAGTGGCTGTCAGCCTACAGTAGCGAGTAGTATAAGGCTGAAATTCCACATGGGGAGGTTGGTCAGGGTGGTGGATGGGTCAAAACAGGACTTTCACCCACGAGACCGGGGATCGTGTCCCGCGTGTCACGTTTCCTAAAGTCGCTGTCTTCTTTTCCTAAACCCAACCGCGCGTTCTTCCCGCGTGTCACAGAAACGTAAGCCCACCCACGACCTTTTCCTTAACGTAACTGTAACTCAAAACGGACGCCAATAGTCCCGACCAAGCGTGTTTAGATAAAGCGCGCTATATGACGGCTAAAAGAGACTTTTTAGCGTCAATAACAACGACAAAGGCACCTGACCAAGCGTCCGTATTTTACAAGATGAGAGTGAGAATCTGTTGCGGTTTTTGTGGCCAACACTGATAACTTTGTTTTAAGCAGCTGATGTAATTTTCAGGGGACGAGAATATTTGGCCAGTCTCTAATAACCAAAACATCTATAATTATGTTTGTCTCTCTACAGATTCAGAGAATCTGGGCAGCTGTATGATAAGGGAATGTTTTGTCTCAGGACCGTCTCCTTTTGGAGGTCGGTGGGCCAGCCACACTTTAGCATACTTCCCAGAGAGAGAGAGAGAGAGACAGGCTGAATTAGGCCTCAGCTAGGGTTGGGTACCGAACATCGATACTTTTATGGTATCGAAAGAAATACTCCAATCCTATGAGTATCGAAAAATTCTTTATCTTTCGGTGCCAAATTTCGGTTCCAAAAGCGTCTGAGCGTGTAAGCGCAAGCTTACCTGTCCTCTCTGCATATTGACACAGAGCGGAGCTCCGACCGACCGACCGACCGACACACACACACACACACACACACACACACACACACACACACACACACACACACACACACACACACACACACACACACACACACACACACACACACACACACACACACACACACACACACAGAGAGGTGCAGACGGAGTAAACTGTCTGCAGTTTTGTTGAAGTCACAGAGAGTCACGGTTGGTCTCAAGTGTAGTTACAGTTTTTTTAAAACTTCACGCGGACAGTGTTTGCTGCGATATGATATTAATGGCGAGCCGAAAGCGGTCGCGGTGCTGTTGACGTTACACTTCCTCTTACAAGCAGCCACAACGGTGGTTTCTCTGCCCTGACGACTGACTGACAGGCTGAGCTTGCAAGGCACTTGTATTAATGTTACTCTGAGTGAGCAGTTTTACCAGAATTTTTTAATTTTGATAACTGTTTTGATTCACGATTAAGGTGGAAAATAAAAGCTTTGTGTTTAATGTATTTTTGTTGATGTTGAAATGGATTTTAAAACATGGTATCGAAAAAAGTATTGTTAGGAATCGGTATCGAAACTGAGGTATCAAAATTGGCACCGGATCAAAAGATTCTGAACGATACCCAGTTTATGGTGCCTGCAATATCTTTGTTTACCTTAAGGGTTTAGCTAAACGTAACGCATGAGTTTAAATACACCAGGAAGACAGGAACTTCAGAGAGTTGGGACGCCACTGCACAATAACACATGGTGGTTGAACTGTACTGCCTGCCAAATTGTCTCCTCAATTCAGTGTTCATTAAATGCTTCTGTGTAAGTCATAAGAATCCCGAACCTTCTTCATGTATGTGAATGAGTTGTGCTGCTCCGGGAGTTCTTCCTTGCCATATACTGTACATATACTGCCATGAATAATTCTCCAGGGCAACCAGATACATCTAGTGAAGTCTAACCAGTGTCAATTAATGCTTTTCTCAACAGCTGACAAATTGGTACTGCTTGTTTTAAAATGGAGGGCAATTACCCTGGTGAGAACTTGAATGAAGATCTTACAAAATTCTTCAGCGGAAGCTAATTCACGACTGTAACATGGGGTAATTAATCTGACTGGATTTATAATTGACTAAAGCCCATGTGGTATACACTGAGCGGAGGTGTGGACCTCAGTATGATGCTCATCTGCAGCCTCACCGCCACCCTGCTGCAAGTGCCGGGCATCACAGTTGGTCTTGCTGGATAGCATTGACAATAACAAGGCACACACTGTCTCATCAGTATGAAATATGTACATATAATAGACATAGAAGTAAGTAAAAATAATTTTGGTTTCCATGACAACCCTAATCACCACAATAATTAGCTACTTTTTTAATGTTATGAACTCTAACATGCATGTCCAATCAGTGGGAATTTGCAGTCCATTAACAGGGCGGACTCCTCTGCCCACGTCGAGCTGGAAGGCAAACTGTGTTCTTCGCACTCCCTATCCTGTGAGTCCTTAATGAAGCAGGATTGATAGCACGCCAGCGGAAACACAGCTCACCTCATCAAGCGACCAGCCAGGGGAAGGACGCTCTCCACTAAATAGTGCAGTAAACACACAATTAAAGGCCCACATATCACCGCTGCGTTATTACATCCTACCAATTAAGCATCAGGGGCAACCTCCTCATTTGTATCGCTTTACGTCTGTAATCAGTAATTTAGTAATGATGTGCTGAGTCTCAGCAGCAGACTCAATAACCAGTGAGAGGGTGAAAGTGGGTGTCTGTCTACTTCATGTGCAGTAAAATAAAGGTGAAGAGTTTAGGCTGTTGCTGAGCCGGTCTTCTGGCCTTTTAAATAAAGACAAAAAGTTGGAAGTATGTGGGAAAAGAAATGCGTAACATAACCTCTCTATTAACTCTAAAGAGCCATGAGCTAACAATACGTTTAACTGATGCTCTGCTTATAAAGGCCAGCAAAAGCAATGCTAATCTGCTTTAATACTGATGTTTCGAACTGCATGCCTTTTTTTCATCAAGCTAAATTCAAGAGCCCTCAGGCTGTAAAGGTGCGGCGAAGCGAGGGAGCATGCATTTATGATCTGTTTTTAGCACTAAGTCTCAACCAAAGAGATGTGCATATTCACTAAAAACAAGCCTCCACAGCTACTTGAAGTTCCCATCGATGGACGTGGACATGCCCAGCATAGCTGCTCACCCTGTTGTTCTTGTACATGTATGGCTTCTGAATGTTTATGTTTGACTGCCATCTAGTGTGGGAGATTTGCAAGTGTATGGCTAATGCTCAGACTTGTAAGCAAACATGCAAGATTTTTAGAATAGCACAAAGACTTTAGAGGCTTCTTTGGCATTAAATGTGTTTTATAAACAAACTCTGAGACTCCGAAATTCCCCCAGAAGGAACTCTTTTGATGACTTTTGTAGGGCTTCATGTCAACAAAAATGTCGGAAAAAGCAACAAAAAGGTGACAAATGTCTGAGAAAGCCACAAAAACGTTGGAACAAAAATGTTTAAAAAAAAAAAAGAAAAAAAAAGTGACATGCAGTAACAAAAGCACATCAATAAACTCTCCATGTCTGGCCCTTGGTGTGATCCTCTTTTTCCAGTGTGGCCCTTAGTGAAAATTAGTTTGATGCCCCTGTACTCCAATGTTTCTTAGAGATTGTTACCTCGGTTTGTGTGAGAAACATGAATATAATTAAGACATTTTTCAGAAACTGCAACTTTTATAAACTGGTGTTACCGTAAGTGTGCCATAAGCTTATGCTTCTCCGCAAAGCCTGACGTTGCACCAGCTGTAGGTTCCGACACTGATACATACTGTATATTTACTGTCTTGATACACTCCAAAGGGCATAATGAGAAATTTTAGAAAGCCAATGCACCCTGTCATTGTGCTAGAATCATGCAAGAAGGACTTCAAAAACAATAAGTGATTAAAATAAATGAATAAATAATGATCTGCCCACTGCAATCTCCTGATCCTAATCCTATTGGGTACCTTTGGGATAAACTCCATTGCACCGTATTTCCACAAATGCACCTTAAAGCAGTTGCACTGATTTAAAGTTTCTTTTCACTAACCCTAACGGCATTTAATAGTCTGGGATCGAGATGTGGAGGTTTTTGTAAGAAAGCTTCAGGTTATTCTCTAGGCATTTGAATTTTTTCTCCCAGAGTGATATCATGGGCCATGAATATGACTTATGGAAAAGAATGCCACTCTGTACAGGCCCCTTTGGGCACAGTGTGCAAAGTTGTCCTCTAGTCTACTGTACCTTACTCTCACCAAATTGCTTTCTGTTGGCTATATTCATCATGTAGAGTAGCTGCTGTATCACTGTCAGAGTTTTAACTGTAAAAGCATGATTCTGTAGATCTACCTTTGTAGATATATGGGCAATTAAGAAAGGTACTATTGTTTTCCTGTTTATATGAAAGTATTAAACATTTGTATCAGTTTTTCATCAGAATTCTACTTCAAATTAAACTACACAATCAAGTTTTGATTGACTTATCTGTAATGTTGCCATAGTTTTGTTTTAGTTTGTTCATTAGCCATATATTCTTGAAAAAATAAGTGTGCATGTATAATCTTTAATTGAGACAATTCAAGTCCATTGTTTAATCCATGGTGCTTCTCACCAACCACAGCACAACCCCTCTAGAAGTAGGAAAGAGACCTCATCTAGGCAAGTTTAGTCTCGTTCTCACGTTGAATGCAACACGTAGGGAAAACGAGACAGGGGGCTTAATGTTACCGGCTAGGCTAGCCTTTAGTAGCTGTGTGTCGTTGTTATATGAGCACAGGTAAGCTAGCAGCCATTTGTAACACTACACTTGTTAAAGTATAAAAGAAATATATGTATACTTTGTATTATTTCCCATAGGGCTTGGCGATATGGAGTAAATCAGATATCACGATATTCTTGACCAAATACCTCGATATCGATATTGTGGCGATATTCTAGGGTTGAAAATTTGTGCTTTAACAAAATATCTTCCCACTTAGATTTTAGATAAATAATCATCAGTAATGTGGAAATAATGCCTAAGTGGGGAAAAGGGGAAAATAGAACAGCTAGAGCAGGCTGGTAAGTTCAGAAAAGTACAACACTTACAGTATGTCATATCACGATATCCAAAATCTAAGACGATATCTAGCCTCATATAACGATATCGATATAATATCGATATATTGCCCAGCCCTAATTTCCCATATTTCACTTTCACCTGCCTAACTCCTAAAACTTATTTAGGTACTTCTTAAACATTCTTGAGAAACTTTGACAAAGTGGATGCCCTTAATTTCCCAAAATAAAAAAACGTGCCTTTTTAATCTGGCATGATTATCCCTTGTGTAGACTTCGGGTCAAATGGACCCGTTTACAATTTTTTTGATCAGAAAATATGGGACGTAAAAATAAGCGCTGAAAATGTGTAGAAGAAAAATTTAACAATTTAAAACTTTGGAAAAAGTAAAAAAAAAAAAAAAAACTGAAAAAAGGCTACAAAAATGTAAAAAAAAAAAAAAGTAGTTTTATCAAGGTTGACGGGAAGACAACGATCAGTGAGATCTACATTAGAGATTATAGTATATAAGTAAGGATCTCCTTTTTGCGGACGACCCATGGGGGCATGTTCACAGTATGCCTGCTGAAAAATACTGTGTAATAAGAAGTGTTTTACCACAATAAAAACATAATTTAATAGGCTAATCTTGTCATCATCCATCCACTTTGTAGCAGACAGGGCTCACTGGAATACAACCAAACATAGCCACTGACTGGCTTTAGGTACATGGATGAATAATCTGACAAGAATGGAAAAATATGTTCATCAGTAATAAAGTGCCAGAAGGAGAGCACAACTTCGCAATTGACTAAGTAGATGACAACCACTGAGATGTATATGAATTCACGAATAATACATTAGGGCCACCCCGGCCAAATATCCCGTCTTGAATCGTGCTAATTACAAGTCCATGATGGAAGTTGAGCTAAAGCTACCATGTATTACAGTACAAGCATATAGTTATTTTGTATTGGTGATTGTGTCAGAGGTAATAAGACTCATTTGTTTTTTATTTTAACATGGGCCCTATTTTAACGATCTAAGCGGACAGCATGATGCGCCTGGCGCAGGTGCGTTCAGGGCGTGTACGAATCCTCTTTTGCGTACAAAAGGTACCGTGTGCCGGGCATACTTAGTGTCTTAATTAATTCGTAGGTGTGTTTTGGGCGTAACATGCAATAAACCAATCAGTGTCATCTCCCATTCCCTTTAAAAGCCAGGCGCATTTGTACCTTGGCACGTTGCTATTATGATGGCGGATTTGCGCCGTAATATTTTTATTTTTAATCTTTTGTATGTTTGAGTGCTGCTGCACGTCCCTGTGTGTGTGTAACAAGTAGGGATGCACCGATACCACTTTTTTAAGATCAAGTACAATGTATAAGTAGCGTACTTACATTTGGGTACTTGCCGATACCGAGTACTGAGTGCAAGGGTGCAAGATAGGGCCCTCAGTCAGGGATAAGGAGTCTAACGTCAGTATACTAAATTTCCCCATATAGGAAGGAAATAATGATTTCTCAATTACTGCCCCTCCTAAATTTACAGCATAGATTAGAGCCATTGTTATGAAATCTGTTTCACTCTGCTTTGTGCATTCCCACTATAATAAATTCAACAACAAAATATTTGCCTGTATATTATACTAAAAAAAGAAAATTACAATAAAAGAATATGTTATAAAGCCCAGGTAATTGTGTTGTGTGAATGCAGAATATTATGACACACTTGCTACTATAATAATAATCAATAGTAGGCTATACGTTTAGTACAGTAGACACACACAACCACACACAGTCATGATTGTCCATTTCTTTGCTTAGCTTCTTCCTCCATCATTTTTGTTTATTACTCTTGCCACAACATTTCTGCCAAAGGAATCTGGCATGGCTGCTAATTCCTGATTCGGTCTGGAACAACACAATATCAAAGAGGCGTTGTCGCCAGGATGTGGGCACTACAGGAAAACCATCTCACAGGGAGAAAACAATTTTGGGATATTTTTTTTAAGCAGCAAGATAAGGAAAGTTGAGAGAAAATAGATGTGCGTGCAAATAAAAGCGTTTCAAATTAAGGCGCATGTAATTGACATTCTTCAAACCTTAATTTTCAAGGTGTGTGTGATTGTGGAAGCAGCAGCAGGGGCTGTATCTGCCCCTATGACTGATAAGAAATTATTTTTAGGGACAGCTTGCATGCTGACCAGTAGTGCTGCAAAGCCATGAGATGTTACTCAGACACACAAACATATGCACTCGTAGAAAAACATGCATGCAAGCCTTTGCCGACTGGAGCAGTTCTGCTGTGAGATTACATCTCCCTCTGATCTGTGAAAAAAAGTGCCGTCCCCTCCCATGGGCCAGACGGTAAACAAAAATCACAAAATGCTACACTGTCACACAACATCAAACAGATGACACGTCTCAGAGACCAAACAAACATCTAGAAATTATTCATGTGCTCCGTTTTAGATCAGGGATGTTTATTTTCTCTTGTAATCAGCCATTGTTGAAGTGATTATTAAGTAGGGATGAATGCTAGAGGGGTTAGGCAGAAAAAAAATGAAAGACGACAGACTGGACAGAGATTTGTGGAAGGAGAGAGAGATGATAAGAGAAAGGAAAAAAAAAAAAAAGACAGTGGAGTGTGTAGGCTGATAATGAATGTAATCTGCATTTAGATGATATCAGGCTATGTGGTCATCCCTGATGTGAATTTACTAGCTCTGATGACATACAATAGTGTTATTTAGAGAGATGCTTCAAAACGGTTCTTGGATGAACACAGCTGCACATCAGGACTACACACACGGAGCTACGGCAGTGTCTTAAAATATTGCATGCATTGTAGGGGTGGGGGGGGGGGATCCATACAGCATAATATTGCAATATTTTCCATGGCAATACTGTATCGATACACAGATGCCAAGTATTGATCTATTATTATATAGGTGTTGGTCAGTTTGTCCGCTTGACAATCCACTTTTGCAGCAACAAAATTGATGTGAGACGAACAACAGAGAAATGTATTTTTTTTAGATAAAACAGATGTTGACAAAATTTCCTTTTGGGGACATATTTTGAAATTGAGAAAAATTTTAAGTTGGAAAAAAGGTAATACATTGCGATAAATAGCAGAATATTGCAATATGTTTAAAATCGCAATAATATTGTATCGTGGCACAAGTATCGTATCATGAGAACTTTGGTGATTCCCACCCCTAATGCATTGTGCACTTAATGATAGTGAATTGACAAAATGATATCACATCAAGAGATAAAGTTGAAGTACAATTTTCCAAACTTCCAACATGACAAATAGTCCCCTTAAAATTAAAGCATGTCTATTTATACAGGAAATAAGTTAACAGTGGAGTCAATGGACACAATAACATAAACATCTGTAAATGGGGAGAGAGTTGGGGATGTATCTCTATGGTTACTTCTGTAATATTGGTGGTCTTCCTGTGGAATTCATTTTACTTTCAGGTGTTCCTGTTATTTTGTCCACCAAGAGACACCTTATTATTACTTACTACAATTAGGATAGTTAATTAAGTCGTCCGATCAATTATCCCATGACTTCATTGGGGCTACAGCTCAACATTCTAATGTCTATAATAATAATAATAATAATAATAATAATAATAATAATATAACGTTAATTCAGTTTCCACACGGGCTTGGAAACGTGGTAAAACTACAAGTAAATGACAAGAAAACACACAATGCTGATAGACTAACGTAACATCAGTATTAAGATTGTGCTTAACAACCGGTCATATAAAATACATCCACGTTAAAAACCCAAGCCTTGATACAAAAACTCATTACAAATTGGCTAACCACAAACTCCAACCTCTCTACAGACAGAAAAACTCACTCGATGTCTGCCCTGCACAAACATTTTCCAACGCAAGAATGCTGCTGAATCAAAAACGGATTATATTCCACCACCCACATACCACAACATAACTCACAAACCTGAGTTGAACCACCACTGTCAGCTCCAATAGTTTTGCGCATCATACTGCCGTTAAAGATACCCCCTGACCCACCTACAACGCTGGACTCACCATGAGCTGCTGCGGGCGACGCGTCTCGGTGCGCAGTCTCCCGAGGGGCCTTGTCTTTCCATTCAGCCAGGCATTTGCGTGTGAGGTCTCTCTCGAAGGCCAGCTGCACCCGATAATTTCTCACTTCCAAGATCATCTGGGACTGGAGACTGAAGTTGTGGTTCACTGACAGTCACACACCTGATCCCCCGCGAACCGATGACGGCGGCAGGGCTCCAGCCGCGGGTCTAATGTTAGCTTGGCCTTCCATCATCATTTCGTCCCCTCCTTCTCCTCCTCCTCCCACAACTTTTCGTCCAGAACCCATGCTGAACTATCTATTTTATCGGTTGAATTTCCTTTTACATTAAGCCACTTTCTTATATCCATTATCACCAACCATTACTATTTGCTAATGCTAGCTAGCTTCCAAAATTCGTTGTGCGGTGCCTTGACCTCAAGGGTCACTTCAGGGGCTTTCACACCGCAGCGCGGTAACTCGCCGCCTCCAGTCGTTTACACGTGGCCGGCTATTTTCATAAACGGACATTTCAACCTCTCCGGTTTCAAAAGGGGAAGCGGTTTTCATCACGGCGGTAGGAGTGTACTTTTTTTGGAAAACGCTCTTGCAGGTGGCGGTTTGTGAGCGGTTGCCGCGAATCCCACTATGGCCACGCCAAGACCCGCCCTACAAGCAGCTCGATTGGTTGGGGTTAGGCAAACCTTAACCACCGCGAGTGGTTAAGGTTAGAGGATTGGTCAGGGGATAGGACCTGTACATGTAAGCATGGACGTCTGGCCAATAGTAGTGTGTGAATGCTATTAAAGGGCGGGTCTTGGCGTGGCCATAGTGGAAAATAAATATCGCGCGGGGGTGTGAAACTCATACTGTCTATGGTGAAACTGGCACAGTTGCGCAGTTTGCAATGTGCCAGATTCAAGGATACAGTCTATGGCCAGGTTTGATGGTCGACTGCCTTCCTCCTAAATTAGGTTACTGACAGTATCATTATAATTACAAATTAGTTATTATAATTAGAACAATGTATAAGCTGTTATTTTGAGCAATCTCTGGCACAATAATTAATCATTCAGGTGTGATGAAGATCTATCTTACTTCATCTTAAATTCACAAGTATGCCCCAAAACAGCGACGGGCCCCGCATCACAATTTTCTCATATCCTGACCTGTGAGTGCTGTGCCTTGATATCAACCATAGATATATCCATATCGACCACGAGACGTCGCCATTGCTCTCCTCTCCACGAGTCAGTTTGCCTTTCTGCCGAGCGGTCATGTGACACATCTGTCAGGGGACAGCATGGCGGACATGCATGTGGAGCCTCAAAACAAATTTCACCGATTGTCCAGCTAACCCCGCCGCGAGAAACATCGATACCGCGCGTGAAGCCGGGCCGGCGGTGCCCGAAAAGACAGCAGAATGGACGAGGATAACAAACTTCAGTTCCCGTCTCTGCCTGCGACCAAGGAGGACCTTCTGGTGAGTGCACAACAGCCTGCGTTAGCCGATTTGCAATGTCTGTCTGGCTAATCTGAGCTAGCCTCCACTCCAGCAGCTGAGCAGCTAAAATATACGCAGGAAATGATTGGTGTTTTAGGGCAGAAGCTTAACGCATTTATGTGGCTCTGTTGAACATGTTCGTGTGTTTCTTTAAATACGTCTATGTCCGTATCTCTTCTTGGCTAACTAACGTTAAGGCACTGTTCACTGTGCCAACACTGAGTAGCATAGTCATCAAACATTAGCCACGTATGTCCTCGAAGTAAACCGGTAACGTTACTCATTTCTCACCCTGAGCTGGTGGCTGAAGTTACTGTAACATCATCAAAGCAACTTCCCTCCGTTTCTAACCACGCTTTAAATTCCATTTTTACAGGACTGGGCTTATCCAATGAGACGAGACATGCAGGTATGTAAAATGAGTCTCTAGTCTGTATAGGGAAGAATAATATTTGGCAGTGGTTCACTATGCACCAAATATGCTTCTAGTAGTAACCTATTATGATGATATGATCATTTAATGTGTTTTTTGCTGTCCAAAGTAATGATTGACAAAATGAGTAACTGAAGGTGACATAATGAAGAGTTTTGTTTGATATAAAGCATAAGTGGAGCACAGTTGATTACATTAAACACCAATGTGATTATTTGACACGTGCATTGAAGTAATTTACTATATTTTGATATATATCTTAAAAGTATTCCTACCAACATTAAATATGGCTTAAGTCATTTTAAATCGCCCAGCGTTAATTCTGAGAGAGAGACTGTTTACATCTTAGATAATCTGATATTTAAAGGCTCCATTTACACATACTGAATGTCAATATGAATTGTTTTAATAGATATACTGGCTGTGAGAGCGTAGATCAAGGTCCCTCTTGGTTGTTGGCGTGCATGCACATATACTAGTAAAGGCATGTTCGTAAAGAGGCTTACTGTCTTATCTTGCTTGAATAAACGTATCAGAGCTTTGGGCCATTCTTAATGCCTGTGCTGTTAGTGATGTTTTGCACTGTCTTTATTTTCAGGAGATATTACCGGGACTGTTTTTAGGTCCCTACTCTGCTGCAATGAAAAGCAAGGTAATGTTTTTTTTATTTTATTTTTACAGAATTTAACCACAGGTACTTGGAGACAGTGACACAGAGAAACTAATACATGATTTGATCACATTTGTATAGCTCATATTGTTCTCTGATTTCTCATTGTCTAGCTGCCAAGCCTTGAGAGACAGGGCATAACACATGTTGTGTGTGTCCGCCAAGACATTGAAGCCAATTTTATCAAACCTAATTTTCCTCATACATTTAGGTAAGAACTCACTGTGCGCTGTACATTGATGTAAACTGCCTTTTTGTTTGAAATGTGGAAAAAAAATGAAGTGTTTTCTTGCTAACCCCTTAACTAAATGTTTTTGTGTCTTTGCAGATACCTTGTGTTAGATATTGCTGACAATCCAGTGGAAAATATAATAAGATTTTTCCCTTCAGTGAGTTACAAAGTGGGCTTTTTACTTCCTGTGTTTCATTGCGGTGAAATGAATGACATTTACACTATGGCTGATATACTATCATTCATTTTCCTCCTAACAGACTAAAGAGTTTATTGATGGCTGCTTAGCAACAGGAGGTAAGGATGCATGCCATTTCCCTTTTTCATATGTGTTAAGTAGAAAAAAAGTCTTTTATCAACAATCTTTTGTCCTGTTCTTATAGGAAAGGTTCTGGTTCATGGTAATGCAGGGATATCAAGAAGGTGAGGTTTGTTTTGTTTTTCAATGATCAGTTTCATTATATATTTTTTTGTATCTCATACACTGAATTTCCATTACATGTAACTGCTAAAGTTTTTTTTAATTTTTATTTATTTTTAAATATCCTCACCCTAACCCCTTGAATATTGTATTTATAATTACCTTGAATAAAGGTTGAGCAGCAAAATTCAAATTACAGCTGGGAATATAAAATTGTCTATTTATTGTTTCAGTGCTGCCTTAGTAATTGCATACCTTATGGAAACATTTGGGATGAAATACAGGTGGGTGTTAGGTTTTTTTTTTTTGGTTTAAAATCAAAGTATGTCTTTCTGTCTAAAGTCTAACTTTTTTCATACATTTTAGATTTAGGATTTAGATGCACATTCCATTGTATTTTTGTATCAGTATGTGACAATCATGTACGCCATGCCTCACATACATCTAGATGTGTGTCTGCATTAAGCATAAATATAGAAAACTACATCAAATAAACTGCGATAGTGTGCAAGTATAATAAAGAAATATACTGCAGCATAATTGTTTGAATATAAAACATACAACTTGATGTTGTCAATATGTTTTCCTGTAGTTACTGTGCTCAGGGGTATATGTCAGTATTTCAGCGGCTGTGGTTGTAACCTTTTGCTTTATTCACTTTATAGGGATGCATTCAGCCACGTCCAGGAGAGGAGGTTTTGCATCAACCCCAATGTTGGCTTTGTGCATCAGCTACAGGTAAGTCTTTACTTTGATTAACCAACATGACAGTCCAGTCCATAAGTACGCATGTTCAACCCATTCCCTTATTAAATAACTATACTACTAAGTTGTTAACAAAATATACTCTCTCAAGCTCCTTGACTTTAAAAGGCTAGGATACAGTATGTTAGGCTTTTAGCTTTCATTATAAGATCTTGTTCTGAGTCGTCCCGCTTCTGGTGTGACACAGAAATTGTATTTCTATTTCTACGAATGCATGTACCATATCTGCTGTCTTCCTTTATTGGTCCCATTTAGCAATCCACTTATTAATTGGACATCTGGCTCACAACATACATTAGGATGAGTCGTCTCTTTTTGAGTTGCGTAAATCATAAGCTTGTGCATATTTGAAGGCACATTGTTTATACTGTATTGTGCGTGTGCATGCGTGTCATGGGGCGTATGGATTCATTCACGCACTTTAAAAATGTGTTAAAAGCTTCTTTCTTTTCACATTTTGATTTACAGCATTATATATTGATATTCATAATAATAGTGTGTGTATTAACTTATTTTCGTTTCATAACTATATAAATAAAATGATCCACTATCATTAACGTTATTCGCATTTATATTCACAATATCACGAATGATATATCCAGCTACAAAAAAAGCCTGAAAGTAGGAAGTTAGAACGGAAGTACAAAGAGTCGTTCCCATTAAGACGATACACCGTCTCACCTCGTCGCGTTGGTGTAAACTGGCAGGTTTCTGAACGTCGCAGACCGCCGCGTTGAGAGTAGTTGCAGGTTTCAATTAGTCTTGTCCTGAATCTTTGGTCTGAACTGGGCTTTACTCCTCCGTCAAGATTTGACTGGGAGATTGGCCGTCGAAATCGGGGTCCGTTGATCGCAGCGTTGAATCATCAACTATTCAGGGTCACTCCTAGTTTGATGTATACATATTTTGTTTTAAAGCGTAAATGCTGTGACTTGTTCACAATACCAGAGGTTCTTCTTTCAGTATTAATTAATGAGGCAAAAGATCAGATTGCCAGCCTTTTTGAAGCAAGTTCAGCGATGAAGACATCGTACCAAAACATACCGCGTTTGACTGTACTCATTACTGATATAAATTACTGAACTCTTATTGTTGTAATAATGAGTTTTTGTTTCCTAGGAATATGAAGCGATCTACCTAGCCAAATTAACCATTAAAATGATGTCACCTATGCAGTTGGGCAGGTCCTTCTCCTTACAAGCTGGGATGTCAGGTTTGTACATAATGTACTGCTAAGCTGCCACTGTCTCCTCAATTTCTTTTTAGATTAGATAATACTTTATTCATCCCACAATGGGGAAATTCACTTGTTAGTTTTTGTTTCTAAGACAGACTTGTTCCAGAAACAAATTCAAAACAGGGTTGACTGGCATGTTATTTAGGCATGGTGTAGCGTTAGTTGTTTGTTTGGCACATTGTTGAGGCGGACATAATCTATCCCCAGCATTTAGTGATGATGTTCTAGAGCTGGGTTGCACATTTGTACAAAGCAGCTTTTAATGGCGATAGTTTTTTCTTTGAATCCACAATGGAGCTGGATCTTACTTGCTGGAAAATCGGCAATTATGAGCGAGAGCCAGGTCTATTGGGTGATTTCTTACTGTATTCATCTTTTCTTTACAAGACACGAACGTGCGCTTACATTCGAACACTTGGAGCTATCGAGAACTGGCTCATCATTTTACCTTTTTTAAGTGTCTTTTGTTCTCCCTGAAAGGCGGGGACTTCACCCAGCACGGACTACGAAGTGTTCAGGGTTTGAGAAGTTCTTTAATCCAGGAGGGTTTACAGTTCTCAAACTGGGTGTGTTGACGTATGCAGTATGTTTAGTTATTCTTTTCTTGTCTCCACATTTCACACAGGAAGCCGTAAACGCAGCCTGGAGGAAGATGAGGACTTTGGAGCAATGCAGGTCACAGCAGCACAGAACGGATGAGCTTTGCTGATATATAGCTGCGTGGCGCAGTGCACTCAATTTTTTTCCCCACATTTTTAATGGGATTAAAAATGTAAATATTTGAACTTTTTCTAAGGGGAAGGGACAGGGGTGGGAGGGCGGCCACTCATGTCTGAGACATGGAGTACGGAGGGGGATCGGGCCAATTTGATAACTTTTTTTTTTTTTCTTCAAGCTATATGCACTGATGGGAGATTTTTT
The DNA here is from genome assembly GCF_004354835.1 of Perca flavescens. Lineage (NCBI taxonomy): Eukaryota > Metazoa > Chordata > Actinopteri > Perciformes > Percidae > Perca > Perca flavescens. Next base: position 30,922,371 of record NC_041331.1, read on the forward strand.
GCAGTTTTATAGTATTTAAAGCATTTTGCATTTGCAGCGGGACAGTATTGCAATAATGCACTTTCGATACTTGAATTTGTGTAGATGACCAGAACGGTGAAGTCAGCAAAAGGGAAAGTAGCCAGGATGTCGCCCAGTGGAGGTCATGAGAAGAGGAATAGCTAATGCCTTTATTTTGGGAGTAATTGGATTATGGACTAATATCAGGCTTACTGTGGGATAGTAAGGAATGGAAAAATAACACACTGCTTAATAAAAAGAGTCTGACTGAGTCCTGTTCTGTTTTTATAGCATAGCGTAATGCTGTGCTTAATAACATAACATTCTTGACAGTATTTTGTTAAATGTTATGTTGAATGTTATTTAAGGACAATTTACAGTCACTGAAGTTATACTTTTTACTATTTTAACTTTCTGGAGACCTTGCTGTGTATTTCAGTAACTAACCGTAAAAAGCGGTCACTGACATGCACTTCACTGTCCTACAAATGGTATGAGTTCTGAGAGCACAATTCGTCTTAACCAAAAATCGATTGAAAATGTTTTGCCACAACTATTAGACATGCCCATCCCAAAGTTTTCCCATCAGTACAAAAAAAAACATTTTCGTAGTTAAAACACAAATTAGCATTGTAATACAAATGTCACCGATTTGTTTTACAACTAGAAATATAACCAAAGAAACATGGTAGATCATAGAATATTTTATGTGACTATTACATATTTGGAAATAAATTACATTAAATATGTTCCCGTAACTTAAATAAGACTACATTTACAAAAATCTTGTCTATTGCCCATCATAAGTTGTTTCATTCCTACAGCTGTGATCAAATATCGACCAAATATAAAACTTATAGAACCTTAGTTAATCACTCACCACTGCCTCATGAAATATAAACCCTTTTTGTTGATTAGAAATACATTAGAACAGTCTTGACTTGGTAGTAATGATCATGTCTTGCAGTATTCAAACCTTCATTATAGTTATCCAGCAACACTACTGTCAAAGAAAAAAGCCTGCTGAGATAAAGAGCACTTTGTACCAAAGGGGGACATGTCAGAAAAATAAAGCCCATAAAACCCAAAGTATTAATAACTATTCATATTAAAAGAAACAAAACTGCTTTTCTTTGGTGATTTGCCTTGATTAATGAAAAATCTGTGAGACTAAGTTTGAATAATGATCTAAAGTAATTCCTTCCTGTATACTTTTTTTTTGTTTTGTAGTGAACTATAGTAAACATTGTAAGGATTCCTTAGTTGCTTAGGAAATGTAACTTAATTTGGTACCATCTTTTTTTTTCCCCAAGCAATTATATTTACTGACAGTTGCATGGTAGTCAGATATAATTTAAATTTCCTCTGTTAGTACACAGCATATTACTTAATAATGTAACACAGTAAGACATTACATTTGCAGTAATTGACAATCCTTTCTTCGGATGGTGGGGGATGATGATGGTGGTGAGGTAGCCATGGTTACCAAAGAGAGGAGGGGCGGGGGGGTTTCTTCAACATACATGTATAAAGGTGTGGTCCGTGTTTAAAGCTGCTGTTGTCCTCAGTTGGAAAATCGGCACTGCATGTAAGTCTCGTGTGAGGCGGTATATCCAAACTTTTGGTAGAAAGCCACATTGTTGGGTGCACATTCCAGTGTGATTTTATAGCAATTCAGTTTTTTGCTGAGAAGAGTAAGAGCTGAAACTAACCTACAGGGACAAACAAGGGACGGAGGAAAAGGACAATAAATCAGCACGAAACAAGATATTTCTTAAAAAAGGTCTTAAATATTAAAAACAGGCCATAACGAAATGTATGTGTCAGGCTCACACAGGTCTACTCACAGTTTGCCCAGCTGCTTCCCTCTGCACACGTCACTGACTACTACCTCCTCCACCCGGCCCCTCTACAAGCAACAAAATAGAGAGGGTCTTCATTCCAGTCATTTTCTAGATGTTTGATTCTTATGCAAATTGGTTGCATAGATTTAAAGAAATACAAATGTTTATTCATGTGTAAATATTTGGTTTATGGTGGTGAACTACATTAATTTAAAATGTACTACATCAATAGGTAAATTATTTAGGGATTGGTCTCTAGGAAAAATGTAGAAAGACATTACAGTTGTATCCATTGTTAAATATAAGCCAATAGCTTGCCGGGATGTAATTTACCTTAGCACAGGAGTGGATGAATTTGTGTTCTGTAATCAATGTGGCCGTGGCAACAATCTGTCCCAGATGCGTGTCCTCCACCACAACAACGTAGTAGTCTCCCGTCTTCTTCATATGCTCAAACTTTTCTGGAAGCCAACAGAGAACATATGCATTTTTCTTTTTCTTTTTTATCTTCACTGATATTTTATTACATTTTTTTTTATTAAAAGTTTGTTTTCTAGAATGAGGGGTTTTCCTCTTCTCAAATGTTTGATCTGATCTATGTAAAGACACCTGTTTTGGCACAAAATCCAAGTTTAAAAACTTGGTACAACTTTAGGATTTAAAATAAAAGTTAAAGGTAAATGTAGCATTGTGCTAAGCATGACTCACTCGTAAACTGCTCTGGTGTGACATTGCCTGTCTGAGTGAGTTGGGATAAAACCTTGAAGAATCCTGGAACATAAAAACAAAACAGTTGGTGAAAATGTCAGAGGGTTGGGTACACTCCATCTCTTGTGAATTCCTCATTTATGTTGCGGTCATATTTTATATTTTTATTATATTGCCCAGATCTTCCTTATCCGATGTCAAGGAACAGAACACATGCTTTCCACATCATTTATCACATTCTTATCTTCATAATCTCTTGAGAATAGAAGTACTGGTCTAGCCTGGTTGACACCAGAACCTTCTCAGTGGTAACTGACAGTGACTTGCAGAGCAAATCTCTAATTTGCCGGAAGTTCGTCAGGGATTTCCCAGGCTAGTACTGGTCTGGAATGTGTTGTCCATCCAGTCTATGACTCACCCCTGTTGAAGTCTGCCGTACAGAGCGGCCTGAGCACCAGGCCTTCCCCTGGGCTGGATGGGGAAATGGGGGGAGAGAAGGAGACAGCGTTGCTACTCCAGTCTAGCTCCTGCAGCAGAGAGGGCTCAAAGAGTGGAGTCTCGTCCAGCAGCATTCCACAGTATCTGCTCGGAAAAAACACACACAAATAAACCGGCAAGTCCACAAACGCACGCACACACACACCCATAAATGTGTGTATGGCACACTGCATTGCAATGCTTTTTCTAAATCAATCTAAGATACTGCATCAGCACAAGGAGTTAAAATGGTCAGCCAGGAATGAAAATATGTTTGTTCGCACAGAACTTTGACCTGACAAATACAGTTTCATTACTCATTACTTTACTGCCATGCTTGAGTGGTTGATAAGCAAGTTGGCATATTAATGGGTACACCAATATATGAAATATAATGCACATAATCTCTAACAATACACTCTGAGGTGATAACATTCTTAAGCATTCATTTAGGGCTGGGCGATAGAGAAAATCAAATATCACGATATTTTGGATCAAATACCTCGATATCAATACCGCAACGATATTGTAGTGTTGACTACTGTTGCTTTCACAAAATATTTACACAATGAGATTTTTGATAAATAATCATCAGTAATAGAGGTAGACCGATTAATCGGCACCGATAGTTGATTTGTGGAACTATCGTTATCGGCAAAGATCCATTCCGATAGTTTTTCCTGGTTGCGTCAGTTGCTGGAGCGGCTGAGAAGTGCGCGCTGTCATTCATTACACAGTACACGAGAGCTGAGAAGGGTCTGCTGGCATCATGCATTACAATAGCAGCCTCTAGAGGGTCTTTCTAGCCTTTACAGGTGATATTCTATCCAGCCTGGAACTTGTGCCTTTTTTTGGGGTTGTTGAGCATTAAATCCAAACTGTTACATCCAAGATTTATCCACTTGATGTCCATAATTCATCACGTTTTCGGTCATTTCTGCCACTAACTCCGTGCTAACCATAGACAGTAGGTGCTACCGACAAGGGGATCTCCCATGATGCCTTCGTTTATGTTTTAACCAATGGGAAGGCAGGTCTGTCACACATTACGCTTTATATGGGCATCCAAGGGAGTATACGCAACGAGTATAGTGGGAAAGATAGATCTTTCCAGGTCAGCGATTGTCTGTTACCATTCTAAACCGACAATTTAACTGTTTTTATTTGTTATTTATTACTTGTTTCAGTTTGAATGAATATCTTGAATGAATGAATGTTCAATATTTATATTTATTTCATTTAGCATGTTTTTATTTTTATAATAAAGTTCAGCACTGTTTTACTTGGAGTGTTATGTTTGTTTTTATCCAGTATGAATTCTAAATACTATCGGTCGATTAATCGGTTATCGGCAAATACGGCCCAACCTAGCTATCAATATCGGTAAAAATCGGTCGACCTCTAATCAGTAATGTGGATATAATGACTAAGTGGGTAAAGGCAAATAATAGAACGGCTACAACAATCGGGTAAGTTCAGAAAATGAGTTAACTTTACTGTAATGCAGCCTTTAAAACCAGCAAAAGACACCACTTATGCCTTATTACGATATCCAAAATCTAAGACGATATGTAGTATCATATCACGATATCGATATATTGCCCAGCTCTACATTCATTCATGAATTTCTTTCCAGGATCTGGTCCAGGATATGTAATATGAGAGGGGCCCATCCTACAAATGCCTATTCACATAGCAAGGGCAACAACAGAGTATTAGTGCTGTTGGTGGTAGATTGAACACTTGGGAGGTTGATTCTTGTTTCGGCGATAGTTTTAAAAAAATGTCTATGTTTTCCAATTCTTTATTGTACAAAAGCTACACACAGATACATAGAATAGACACACAAAAGAAAAGACAATACAAAAAAAATAACCTAACTACATGCCGAGCTACCCGCGTCATAATTCTCGTTTCCATGAAAGCAAAACATCATTACTCTTTAGTGGCGTCATTATTCCTTAATGAACACCAAGCCACGCAAATAAGAATATAGTTGTGTTAATGGGCTTGTTAATTGCCAAAAAGGCAGTGTTTCCCTGCAGTAACTTAACCCGTTACATTTTACCAAACAGCTCATGAAGAAAGAGTTTATCAAAACAGTTAACGTTAGATGAGGCCACTTTCACTCAAGCAAACTATCCAGCCCAGCTAAGTTAGCTAGCTACAGTCACAGCTGTGCCGTCTATGGTAACTTCCTATGGTAACTTCACAATAAACATTAGCGTTAACGTTAGCTAGCTTTAAATATATAGCTACCTCTTTGGGATCGCCGGTCATGCTAAGCCGCTAGCTAGGTAGCTTAACTACTTACCAGTAAAAACACCAGAAGAGATGGTCCAAGTTGAATTCCCAGACTGAGGTAACGTAATTACAGTGACAACCTGGCAGTTTTACTATTTATGTAGGAGGTTGGGCTACATCATTAACAGCGTGGGTGTATTTCTTTTTCGGCTGCTGTTTCCGCCTGGCACGTATGACGTGGCAGATATGCTAGAGGTAAGGGGCGCAGCCCAATGACGTCAATGGATCAGTAAAAGTCTATACATCCCAAAATGATTTTACCAGAAACAATTTCATATTATATCGAGCGTGATGTATGACTCCAGTCATCCAGACACATTGTTTTTAACAGTGAAATGTGGGTTTTAACACACACACACACACACACACACACACACACACACACACACACACACACACCACACACCCACACACACAGATATTGGGCTAATAAACTCAAAGGTCCATTGGATACTGGCCACTAGACATTAGGCAGGCTTTGCTATCATTTCCTTTTAAACAATGTAATCTTTAAAAAGGTGGGTCAACCGGGTCAGTGTAACGCTATATCAGTTCAATTTTCTAAGCACAAACAGACATTTGGAAAAACAGAAAAATGGGTTCAAATATCCAATTTTTCATTTTTTTCCCACCTTAACAAATTAAAAAATTGCATCTTTAACCTGTTTTCAAATTTTCTGCTTTTTATTCAGAGGATCAGAAATTGAGAAAATTACAAAATTGCATCTGAACTCAATTATTGAATGCTGCAATGGTATTCTCTTTCCTCTACTTTGCGGAATATGCAGGTCATTAACTGCATATGGACCAAAAAAAACAAAAACTGATAGACTTTGGGGTCAGAGGTGCTTGCAACTGATGGTTTCGAGTGGGGGGGCGGGGTGTAGCTAGGCGGAATGAGGGAGAGAATACCATTGCAGTATTGAATAATTGGAGCCCAGACGCAATTTTGTAATTTTCAAAATTTCTGATCCTCTGAATAAAAACAGAAAATTGGAAAAACAGTTTAAAGATCCAATTTTTTTAATTTGTCAAGGTGGAAAAAAATGAAAAATTGGATATTGGAACCCATTTTTCTGTTTTTCCAAATGTCCGTTTGTGCTTAGAAAATTTAACTGATACGCATTAATTACACCCTGCAGTAGTCTGTGTTTGGAAAATAGAGGCAAAGGCTGTTTACATCGACAAAGCATCAACCAAAGTGGGTTTGTCTCAAGAAGAAAGATTAAAATACTACACTTTGTTAAAAAGCTGTAGAAGCTCTGTTTATTGAGTCTTTTGTATTAACATATTTTACAAAAACTAGATTTACAGAAATTATCCATAACTGAACCATTCTTAATTTAGGCACAAAAATACAGGAAAGCTCAGTCCAAAAAGTGTTTCAGTTTTGATTAAATAAGCAATGGTTTTGAAAGAAATCCCGTGCATAGGAAAATATATCATGGATATTAAGAGTTGTTAAATAACTAAATGAAAACAAAACTGTCCAATTCTTTTTTTACATTATGACTAATTCAAATCTAAATCCTATATTATATCTTCTTACAACACCCTGAAAACAGAGTTTGAGCAATAAAATAAACACTAAAATAAAGATCACAACACTTCAGCTTTTAGTGTAAGTTTGCAGGCTGCTCTTTGGGATAAAGTGGAATGAAACAAAAAGAACTTGTCTAGATTCATGCAAATCTTACCCCAAACTACCCTTACACTGTAATAACAAGAAATGAAACGCTTATAATACAGTCTCCATCTTTGTGTCCATTAAGATGCCTCAGCCAGCTACAGACTTTGAAACATTTCAAGGGCCCAGTCCATGTTGAACGTTACTCTAAATTTTGAACAGATCAAGGATGATTACGTTCCTCGCTAATATAATTTTTGAAATAGCACTCTTCAATGTGAGTAGACAAATGCAGCACAAATAGACCTAAATAGAACTAGATTATCAGTCATTCAGGTCATACAATATCTAGAAATATTAAAGGAGACCTGTTATGCTCATTTTCAGGTTCATACTTTTTCTACTAGAACTCCCCCTGTCTGAGACACTCTGTGGGAGCGCTTGTCTCTTTAAGACCCCCTCCCGAAAAAATCCAGTTTGCTGTGATTGGTCAGCATTTTAGGGTTACTGCCTCTATACCATCCGTTGCAGGCAGGGATGACTTTAAAAAGGAGTATGGCCGCACTTTCTGGCGGGAAAAATCACCAATAACTTGCTGTCGGAAGTAGCCTAGAAATCTAGACGCACTCTCCGTTGGCTTGCGAGCTGGAAAAACCAAACTCTAGTCAGGCCAATCACATCGTGTCTAGAGTTGGTGGGCGGGCTTAACATAATGACGGCAGAGTTGCGACGGTTCCGGTACAAAGAAGATGGCTGCTGCTGCTGCTGGCGAACAGCGGTCTTTTGAATCGGCTTTGGCCGAGACTCTGAAAGACTTGGAGTTATGCTTTTCTTTGAGAAAAGAACAAAGAACGGCACTGAAGTCATTCTTAAAAAATTGCCTACTGGATACGGCAAAAGTTTAATCTATCAACTAGCTCCGCTACGTTCTTTGTTGCTCTGGTTGGTTGTAGCGCTATCCTATCGCGTGCAGAGGGAATTTGAAAGACAATCGTTTATCCCGCCCCTCGGATTGAGCCCTGCCAACGGTGAGTTCCCAGAACCAACAGCTGGATGTGGGTCTGGCTTTCAGGCTATGTTGGAAGCGGAGTGTTCAGACGCATCTGAAATCGGAGGTTTTTGCTCACAGGGATTACTTTTACATACATTTTCAGCATTATTTGAAGCTTTGGCCATGTTTAATATGGCCATCTGAGATTGTGACATTACAGATATGACTGAAAATAAGAAAAAGCATAACAGGTCCACTTTAAGTCAAAGGCAACTAGATTTGTTAAGTCATGAAAATGCCTCTTGAAAGAGAGCAAGCAAGACAAAATGTCTTCAAAAGAGAGTCCAGCAAGTCCAGCTGTCAGACTTATCAATTTCTACATACCCTAAAAATTCCATAATGCTGGGCACAGATTCCAAGGACCCCATTGATATATATATATATATTCAGTAGAAAATAATATTTTCTTATTCAGCGAGAGAACTGCTTATTATTAGAGGGTAATTTAACAAAGACTGAGAGGATGACACCCATTGTCATTGTACAAAATGTAATACATCCCCTTTGTTGCCTATGCATCTCAAGGGAACAGTATTAGAAAAACTAAGATTTACATGCCCACTCCCCCCCCGTGTTAAATAACAAAACTGTTTGCTATGGGTGAAATTACACGCTAAATACATAACAACCCATGTGGGTCAAAAACACTTTGTTTGCAGCAGTATTTTTGATAGGAACATTCATATTTGACAGATAGGCTGAACAATACTAAAGTGACATTCTCTTACTCCAAGGTAAGAAATAAAAACATGTTATTTTGCCTACACTTAATTCACAGTTGAAACCCATAAAATAACACAGCAATACATCAGTTGAGTTTCTCCATTCAGAATACGTAGCTTTCCGCCATTAGCAAAACGTGGAAATAAAGTCTGATAAAAGGAAAACAAAGACTCAAATAGCTTTTACCTAGTAATGACAAATCAGACCCCTTTCATACATGTCTGAATGTAAAGCATGCTCATTTTCGACAGCCAGTCCCAATCATGGCAGAAACTGACTCTCTACTGAAGCTGGTAGCTGCAATGTGTGGCACGTAAATATAGGGAAATGCAACCTTGCATTTCATGACCCTTCACCCATTAATTTATATAATGCTCCAAATACTCTGAAATCAGTGATGCAGAGGCCATTCACAATAGTCCCACCGTTTTAGGCAGCCCAAAACAGTCCAAAGGCCATGTTTTGCAATGCTTTTTAATTATTGTTTTGGATAGGTGATGACCACTGACTGTACACCAAATGGGGAGGGATTAAATAGCTTTGTCTGTGCCTCCTGGGATGATGATGTGATGAAGCCAATCTGTGTATCAGGGTGCAGGGTCTTGTTGATTTTGCATGCGTCGCTCTGCAGCTGCTGCCATGGTTCTACGTCTAAGCACAGTCAAGTTCAAATATGGAACAGTGTCCTCCTCCAGTCCCGGCAAATCCTCATCCTCCTGGTCCTCTGGACTTTTGTTCAGATATCTCCTACAGGGAAGTAATATACAACATACAGTAGTATGAGCATGAGAAAATGCAAGATAATGGGGAAAAGGCTACCAGGAATGCCTACCATTAGTGAACAAATGTTCTACTTATTAGTTCTGTGCAGCTGGGCCTTTCAGCTATTCATGTAGGCAAGTAAAGAAGGCCTTTAACATTGTATTTGTCTGGCTATGGTTCACAGACCGAGACAAACTTGTCTCACAAGGAAGGGTCTCTTTTCCCCAAATTCAATTTGTACAGCTCAGCTATGATACAAAGTCTGACCTCAAAAAAGGTTTTCAAAAACAAGGACATTTCTTTTTATTATTTCAAAATTGAACTTCTTTTGAATATAAAATACAGCTTAGCACCACTTTCTATGAGGTAGAAAGCCAGCCAGAGTAGTGTACCAACCTGCGTGCCTGCTGAAGAATCTCTTCTTTCCTCTGCTTTAACATCTTCTGCCTCTCCTCAGCCGACTTAGAGAAGCGACCTCCTCTTACCTCCATGCTGTCTGCCTCACTGAGGCCCTGTTCAGCTGCTCCACTGGACCCTTCCTGCTCATCTGGCCCAGTGCTCACCTGTGTCGGGGCATGCTCTATGGCCTGACGAAGGAAAACAGACAAAATATGTGAAAAGGTTAGGCCTGTAAAAATTATTGCATCATTGTGGGTGGCAGTGGTGGCCTAGGGGTTAAGGAACCCTTCACCCTTCTTAAATTGTCAATTATTTCTGAGACAATTAATTGTACAGATACATTTGGAATTGTTACAGCTCTAGACAGAGTGTTGCATTCTGGCTTTTTAAGTAAACCATAGGAATGTGAAACAGAGAGCCAGGAAGCACCGACAGTTGGAGAAATCAGGAGAGCATTGTGTAATCCTAACAAGGTTAGACTTTTCAGAGGCATCAATGAAAGCTATTTAATTCCTAGCGGACTGACCTGCGTTGGGAAAGGCACCTGGATGCGTCCCTCCAGGATGTTATCAGTGGTGACCTCCACAGAGCGAGTCAACTGCAGATCCTGCATCACCAGATAGGAGGGCACCTGAGGGAACATCTCCTGGATCTGATGGGCCTGATGACCACAAGGTACATGGAAACAGAAGAGAGCAATAGAAAAAGAATTTAGAGAAAGATTGTTTGAGATGGAAGAGCAGAACATAAGTGGGTAAAACTAGATTTTTTTTTTTTTTTTTTTTTTTTTTTAGGTTAACAAACAGGTTTTAAAAACATACAGTATTGGTGATTTTAAAAGTATAAAACCCTTAAATATTTTGTGTTATACTATATAATATACTTGGCATCTTTTGTAACCAACAGTTTCGGTTTAGTCTGTTGGTAAAATAAAGAGGTTATCACTATGTCAACACGGATTTACCAGGAAGTCAAATACCATGTAAGCAAAGTATCGATGTTAAGAGCATTTGGCCCATGTTACACAACTCAGTTAACTGGCTGCTCGCAGCAAGAAGGAGTGAAGAGTGAGACCAATGAATGGCACAATGGGCTTTATGCAAATTAAGTATATATAAAAAAATAAATAAAATCATCTCTCAGATAACCAACAATAATTTCATCAGATTGTTAACATAAACCAGGGGTGTCAAACTCATTTTCACTAAGGGCCGCATTGGAAAAAGAGAATTACACCAAGGGCCAGACATGTCGAGGTTATTAACATGCTTTTGTTACCACGTCACTTTTTTTTAACATTTTGGTAGCTTTTTTCCTAATTTTTGTTCAGACTTTTTTGTGGCTTTCTCAGACATTTATCACCTTTTTCTAAATTTGTTGCTTTTTCCGACATTTTTGTAAGCTTTTTGTCACATTTTTGTTGACATGAAGCCCTACAAAAGTCATCAAAAGAGTACCTTAGCCATCATAGAATTTAGCTAATCAAGCAAAACAATGATACATTTTTTTGAACAACTTGTTCTCAGCCTGAATATGAAAACTCTCTGCTTCTGGGGGAATTTCTGAGTCTCAGAGTCGGCAAATCTGCCGTATGTCTGCTTTGAATGTCAGGTAATTGCAGTTTAAAAAACACTTTCCTGTGTTTTTGGTTTGGCGCACAACTAGGTGGGCCAAAATGTATTGTGAACCCAAACTGATATACGGTCCGGATCTAAATCTGCAAGTGGCCGGATTTGGCCCGCGGGCCTTGAGTTTGACACATGTGACATAAACTCACCATGGCCATGAGCTGGGAGTTGTTGGCCTGAGCAATGCCCAAGATATTGGTGGTGTGCATTACTTCCACTGAGAAACTGGGCAGCCAGCTGGCAATGCGAGATCCTGTAAGAGAATGTATGGATTTTATAATTCATTGCAACACACAGCCTATCTGATGGATTTGTGTCCGTCGGACTTACCATCAAAGTGGAAGAAGTGATTGTGTTGGTTGATATGTGGTCTAGCATCTGGGGCAGCTCCTACTGGGCCGATGTTGTCTTCCAAGCCCCCGCCCTGCTGCGGTCCTCTCGCCTGGCCCCCGTCCCCATTAATGTTCAGGGATGTCCGACATGTTGGACATGAGGTGTCCTGCTCCAGCCATGAGCGCAAACAAGAGCTGTAAACACACACAACTCACAAATGTCATTATGGCATTTCTCTGTATAAAAACTAAACATTCATTTCAGGTCTCAGAACAAGTCTTCTTTAGATAAACATCAGGGTCTTTGCAGGGAAACGTACAGAAGCTGAAAATATTCACCACACTGCTATAACTCTAGGGCAGCAGATAAATATCCATACAAAACAAATCTTATTACAAAAGCCAAGAACAGTCCTGCAGTCAGGTCTGCTACAAAAATATATCCATTGCTTTGGGCACTAGCCAAATTAGGGATACTGCATTCAAGGCGGGTATATCTGGTTTCCTGCTATTCCTGCACTCTCTCCTTTCACCATCTTTATTCTGTAAGTTACTATTTCTAGGCTACGGAACCACAGATCAGTCGTACCAGTAAAACATCAGACTACATATATAAATCATGCAGGCATTGCGAATAAAAAAAAAACCCGCTTTACTTGTGGAAGAGATGGCCACAGTGTAGTTTGCGTGCTGTCAACATAGTATCCCAGCAGATGGCACAATCATCATCATTAGCTGCCAGCTCCTCTGCAGTAGCAACTGCAAATCTGCACAAATAAGTGTCAGAGTACGTACAAATAATGATGAAACGAGGAATAGTTGATGGATTCATTAGAAATAACTGAGTTAAACAAACTATGGAGGTAAAAGGGGAAAAACAATTAAATCAAGATATTTTATCACCTGGCCTCCATGTTGTTGATGACACGAAGGTAGTTCTTGTGTCGGCGGACACGGCGTTGGACCTCATGGAAGAGATACCGCAGCTGCATGAAGATAACCAAGCTTGCCATGGACAGCCAGATGTTTCCAAAAAGCTGACAAGAAACATGGACAAAAAATTAAAAATAATTAGGAGAGTGAAAAAAGAGACCGGGACAGACTACATTAAAAAGAGACCGGGACAGACTACATTTTTATATCACAACAGGCCGATACCCGTTCCCTCTGTGTCTTACCAGCATATGGATATGGTGCATGAGGTCCAGGAAGAGCATAGCCAGCTCCATGATGAAGTCTGTGTAATAGACATATGTTCCCTTACTCTCCCAGGTCCCTGGATGGTTCAGATCCCACAGATGAATGGAATATCTGAGGAGACATGCACAACTCTATCAGGTCATGAAACACAGGTGATATTGAGACCGTATGGTGGATGATGTGGCCCTTATCTTGGATAGGGATTGGAAAATAATAAATAATGCATTAAACAAAGATGGTGTAAAAGTATTATGGTACGATAAAACAGGTATATTGCCATCAGAAGCAACAAATTGACAAATCAGGATAACCGGAAGAGACATAACCGTGTTAAAATGACAGAGAATCAAAGTTAAAAATTTCCTCATAATTGTACAATGTCTAATAGCTTTAAATCAATATGCTTGGTTGAAATAAAAAAGCGTAGAAACAGTCCAACGCCATGTAGTAACACATGTTAAACACAAACCAAGGTAACAATGTAAAATCAGTTAATTTTTTATAGTTAAAGTAATGTGCAGTTAGTCATCACAAACATTATTTGCTATGTACCAAGCCAGAGCACTGTAACTGTAACTGTACTGTAAACTGTGAACAGTTTCCAGGTTTTAATGTTAGACTAATATCTATGAGTATCTATGAGCGCCTTAGCCTTAAGAGTTGTTTCCGCTACTGGTATAATCCTGACCACTTTCTTTGGGACAAAGAAGCCTTTCACACTTGTGTAATGGACCCGGAGAAAAACAAATGGTGTAGCCAACCCTAAGCCCCTGATTCTAAATCTGCACAGGCTGTCATCCGTACTGCTGCAGAGTGCACGCGTGCATTCATGTGTAAGAAGGCTTTGAAGGGACTTACCGCATGATGACATGCCCAGTGCGTACAGTCACCAACAGACACTAAAGGAAAAAAAAGAATACAGGTGAACGTGGAGTAATTCTTGTGGTCTACTTTCCATAGATATGAATAACAAAAATATGATATTTCAGTAGTGACTTTAAAAGAAATGTAACTATTTTATAACTAAATGGCGCGGTGACAATTTGTGTTTATTAGACTACACCTCTCTTTGAAAAAGTATCCCCTCCCTTTATGGAGACTTCTGTAGCTTCTGTATTTAAATAAATAATTATTTTTCAACAGTAGACATTTTGACTTGTCATAGCAGTAAAAGCACAGTTTTAACTGGAAACATTAGGGTTGACTCCAGTGCCCCAGTAAGCTATACTCGTAAGCCAGCATGCACAATACTGGGGCCCCTGGAACTGGCACACTTAAATCATATGCAACTACTATTAATGTTATAAATTACAACTGTGCGTTCCTGCTTTAATGTCAAATTGTCTGCCATAAAAGAGGTTTGCAGTGTTTACAATATGGCACATGAAAAACATTAGAAATCTGCCCAGGCACATTAAAGACACATAAGCATGTTAAATAAACTGAAATCTTTAAGAAATACATGGGCCTAACCAAAAGCTTAAAAATTCCACAATCAATATGCCATTGTCCACACACTGCCCACCATTATTATACAATTGTGGCTCCAGGTTCTCACCTCTGCTGCCATAAAGGAGAGGGTATGCATGCCATAAGAAGCTCCCAGCAGACCACAGCCCACAGCCAGACCACAGCAGTCCAGCAGCAGGGAGACCAGCAGACAAAGCACTCGTACGTGGCTGTTCATGGGAGTGGAGGGCGAGAAAGACAGCTGTATGGAAGAAAATGTGAATTATAAGTAGACTGTGCCTTTCTCAAAGTGTTTCCCTTTCTTTATGTCCTAGGGTTTCTTGATAGGGTCCTTGAATTCTTGGAGAGCTTGTGCTGCATAACACATAAAAATGCACTAATACATTTTATCTGGGCTACACAAATAAAGCTAAAAAGTCGTAGATATTTAGGAATGCATTGCATTCAGTAGGCAACGCATTCAGACCAAGTGTTTTGTAGTAATGTTCACAATATCATAGTACAGATTATTCTGACAAGAATATAACTAATCAAACAATACAAAATCTGCAAATTTTTCATAAAACATGCAGCTGTTGATGGCAAACAGCTAAATGGAAAAACAATACATTTAAAAAGGGGAATATTCCAAAATCAAAAGAATTGATTTAGCCACCAAAGAACATAAGGTGTTTTGCCTGCCACACACAAGCTCTCCACACACACACTTTCTACTGTAATGACTGGGAGGAAACATGAACTTTTCCCTTCAAAATTGTACACAACCAGTTGAAATAAATAGACCCCTCACACACAACCCCTAAAACCTCTATGTACTGGCCAAACATTGCTCAAGACCGTAAACTCCCAGTCTACAGTGAATAGAAAACAAAGGACCTCGTTACAAACATTCAAACAGCTAAGCTGAAAGAAATCAAATAGATTCCTTCAACGCTGTAAAGCTTTAATACCAAGGTTTCCCCGGCACAGTGACACAACTATATACACCTATCAACTTCAGCAGTTTAACCTACATGCGTCACACTCAATCAAAACCTGGAACCCACAGAAACAGGAAGGAAGACAGCTGGGCTAACACAACTGACAAACTTCAACCTAAAAAGAACATGCATAAATGCAGATCTATAGTCAAAGCTGGGAGACAGAAATAAAGACTTGAAGACAGCTAGACATACACACAACCATATGTAGCACAGTCTATTCATTAACACACAAACACTTTTTGTATGTTTTTTTACAGCCCGGCAGGCAGAAATTTTCCCTCTGTACATTAAGTAGGCCAGTCAGCAATGCAATGCATTACATCACAGGCAACATACCAACTTAATGCCTGTTTTAAATAGCAGTGCTTGTAAGGTGGTCAATTAAATTTGATATTTTGTTTTCCCCAACATGCAGACTACAATCTGATACAGGGACATGTCAATCAGCAACCTAACATGCCAAAACAAGGAGCTATTAATAGATCCAGAGCTAAGAAGAGTAAAGTTACTCTCAGACTTTTGGGGGACACTCCCCACACCTTTTAAAAAGACCACTTTATAAAGCTTAAGATTACATGCAGGTGTCGTCAAATGCCAGGCTTCTGGCTACCTCCCATTTACTCTCAGTCCTTGTGAGTAACAAGGCAGCCATAAAGACTGTGGATCTAGTCCTATCGGGTTCACTGTGGAGCATTAATAGGAACACGTTTCATTCAGGGACATGTAGGCCTATCTATTATACCTTATAATATCTCTTAGCAAAGAAACAGACACAACTTGCTGTACACTGTTGTGAATAGGATCTAGAGTTATTTGTGTTTATCGTATAGATCCCAATACCTGTTTATGCCATACTGTACTGGCCATTTCCAACGCCTGCATCTATGGTAGTAGATTTGCAATTTGCAAATTGTTCTTAACCCTAACCCTTAAACAAATATTTGTGTCCTGTCTGAACCTGAACAAATGCGAGTCTGTAGCAAAAAAATAAATAAAACTCTAGGTGCAAATGACAACAGTGTCCTATACCATGACAAATCTACTTTGGAGGTGTATGCTTTCAAGGCAAGAAAGAAACACATTTAAAAGATCCTTAGGCTCACTGTAAAATTACCCAAAAATGAAAAAGTAATCTGTAAAGTTAGTGGCCTATCCAAAATATCAGGCGTTGGCTCATTTCTGATATGTTTGTATTGATACTTCTGTTTTGTATTGTAGAATGATTGGTTGGTTGAACATATGGTACAATAATATTAGTTGGTGTAGCTATTCTTAATTGAATTGGATTGGAAAATTGTGATGAAAGTATATTTGGAATGATACATTATGTAATATCATAATTCAATACATTTGGTGTATTCTCCTGCCCTTGATTAGATAGATAGTCATAAACCAGAGTTAGGGGCACTGGAGTGAGTAAAAAAAACAATGGTGTAGTTTAAAATACTTACATATTCAAATCGGTCTTTGCAGAGCTGTACCATGAGGTGGAGAAAGACCAGGGCAGAGAACCACAAACACCACATGACCACCTCCTCCACTGTCTGAACGTTCAATACGCCAAAGATGAAAATGAACTTGTAGAAGATGAAGTTCCAGAACTTATCTTTCAGATGCTGAGGAATAAACACAGAGCAAATTAGATGCATTTTTTTTCTGATAGGTCTAGAGTCAAGTAGAGCTGCTTAATACCCCAGGCATGAAAGTAGTTCATCATTTGTTCAACACTGTTCTAGAAACAGACTCACCTGCTTCTCACTGACCCTGAGAGGGCCAAACACCACATACTGTATCATTTTAGCAGTTAACATCAAAGAGCAGCAGAATGTGTTGACCAAGACCTAGAGGAGTACAGAGAAGAAAGTGACAATCAGTTGTGAGAATATCCTCATGTTATCAAACAAATGCAAAGTCCTTAAATGGATGACACTCACCCATACAAAGAGACTGTCAGTGGCAAGATACCCCAGGACTGACAATTCTGTGTCACCAATATCATTGTTTAGATGTTCAAGATGTTCCCCTTCAGAGGGAGAAGGTGTTTCATCAGTTTCCAACCCCCCCAAGCCTGGATCAGTCACAGTGGTGTAGGCACTAAAGATGCTGCCAGCAAGCAAAGCCACACTCAGTGCTGTGTAGGTCTGCAGGCTGGGCCAAGGAAACCTCTCCAAAAACAGCAGAGGCATTGCAGTGTTTACGGTCCACTTGTCAACTCGTGAAAACGGTGTATGTCCTGATCCAAGTAATCAAAACCTGTGAGGGCAGAAGTGAGTTAACGTAGCTAACGTGGGCCAAACATGCGTAAACAGTAGCTTTGTTGCATAAATGCAAAAGCTCAATGCACTTACTGGACTGTATTTGGTGAAATGTAAAACGGTTAAATCACCCAAACAACATGAAAACCGTGGGCGCCGCGATGGAATTGGCCAACATTAGTAACCTAGTCGCTAGACGTAACGGTAAATAATAATGAAAATAATTCTAATAATAACAATAGGAGTTCACGCCCTAACATTGGCTATTTAGCATTACCTGGCTAACGTTTACGTTACTGAATAGCTTACTTGTTAGCTAACATTAGCAACGTAGCTAGCCACTGTTAAGCACCAGACAACCAGCTCGTATTAAATCGTCACTTACAGTTTGTCCCAGATTTAGTTAAACACAATATCCACCGTGCCTCGTTGTGTTCAGTGCTTTACTTTTAGTGCAGCTGCACCAAAAACATCGTCACTGTCAACATCGTCATGTTTATTTCATCGAGAATACAGCTGTCTGAGAGAACCTTCTTCTTCTTCTTCTTCGTCTTCTTCGTCGTCGTCGTCTTCTTCTTCTACTATGAAGTTAGTCGGCAACTAGCATTCTTACTGCTGCACTACTGCCATCTTCTGGAGTTAGTTAACTCTTACAGTGTGGACACTGTAAGACAAGGGTTTCAAACTCATTTTTACGGAGCCCCTAAGGGGACATGAGCAAAAAAATCTAAAGTTATAGTTTAATGTGCTCACGTGAAACTTTCATGTGCGCACATGAAACTAAACTTTAGGTTTCGCATGTGCACATGAAAGTTTCACGTGAGCACATGAAACTATAACTTTAGATTTGTTTTGCTCACATCCCCTTAGGGGCTCCGTACATTTTCACTAAGGGCCACACTGGAAAAAGAAAATCACACCAAGTAGTAAATGTACTGTACATGTTACTGCATGTCACTTTTTTTTTTTTTTTTTACATTTTGGTAGTTTTTTTCCTCATTTTTGTTGTTTTAGTGGCTTTCTCAGACATTTGTCACCTTTTTGAAAATGTGTTGCTTTTTCCAACATTTTTGTACACTTTTTGTTGACAAGAAGCCCTACAAAAGTCATCAAGGGAGTTCCTTAGCCATCACAGAATTTAGCAAATCAAGCAAAAACAATGATACATTTTTTTAACAACAACTTGTTACTCAGCCTGAATATGAAAACTCTCTGCTTCTTTTGGCGTCTGCTGCATCCACCCATGCTCTGCAGCGCCACGTTTCATCCCGCAACGTCCTGCTGTGACATGAACTACGACTACCTTCAAAGTCACTGTTCCACTATCTTTAATGCGACTATTATCGCCATCACACCCCCTACCGGCCCGTCAGACACCGCCTATCAAGAGTCTGGGTCTGCCGAGGTTTCTTCCTAAAAGGGAGTTTTTCCTTGCCACTGTCGCAATAGCCACTGCTAATGCTTGCTCTTGAGGGAATTACTGTAATTGTTGGGGCTTTGTAAATTATAGAGTGTGGTCTAGACCTACTCTATCTGTAAAGTGTCTCGAGATAACTCTGTTATGATTTGATACTATAAATAAAATTGAATTGAATTGAATTGATATATCAATGCTACAATTGACCAATTTGTGGGTAGGAGATGTAATTTTCTATTTAATTTAATTGTTCCCACGTTTTGACATTGGAGGGATGTTGCCAAGGTCCAACATTAGCCCCATCTACCAGCCAATTGCTGGCAAAATATGCAAGTGGCTGGTAGATTTGCTTCACTTACCAGCCAAAAAAAACCCAATGGTAACCTATTGAGGTGCTGGTAAAATGTTAACGTTCACTAGCCATTTGGCTGGTGGAAAAAAAAGTTCATTTTGGACCCTGGATGTTGCACACGGTCAGCCACATCAGAATTAACAACATAACCCTCTAAACTCACTCACTAAATCTTTCCTTAATTTGAATTAATTCCAAATTTAATTCAATTCAATTCAATTTTATTTATAGTATCACATCATAACAGGAGTTATCTCAAGACACTTTACAGATAGATTAGGTCTAGACCACACTCTATAATTTACAAAAACCCAACAATTCCAGTGATGCCCCCCAAGAGCATGCATAAATGCGTAAATGCGACAGTGGCGAGGAAAAACTCCCTTTTTAGGAAGAAACCTCAGACAAACCCAGATTCTTGGTAGGCGGTGTCTGACGGTGCCGGTTGGGGATTTGATGAACAGTGGCAATGATAGTCACAATAAAGATAATGACTAGTAGTTCATGGTATTGCAGGGCACTGCAGTGCGCTACAGGGCGTAGCAGGGCACAGCAGAGCACAGCAGGGCGTGGAGCAGGACCACGGTGACAGCTGCAACCATGATTTAGGTGCCATCCTAATCCAAGGAAACATGCTGGGCAAAAAAAAGCATAAGGACTCCAGGGAATAAGCTCCACAGAGCTAGGTTAGTAACAAGCATTTCTGGAACATAGATACACACAGATGGAAAGAGAGAGGAGAGAGAAGCTCAGTGTGTCAAAGGAAGTCCTTTGGCAGTCTAAAACTATAACAGCATAACTAAGAGCTGCAGAGAAGGAGAGATAGGGAGGCGGTGCGCTGTGACTGTCATTACATCCCTTCCCCCGCCGGTTTAGGCGAACGCTGCAACTCCTTACTCCTTAAATATACGTAAGCTTTCTATAAAGAGAAGCAGAGATAGGGATGGGGTGCACCACGTCTGTGGCTACACACCTTCCTTCCCCCGCCGGTCTAGGCAAACGCTGCAACTCCTCACTCCCTAACTATAAGCTTTATCGAAGAGGAGAGTTTGTGGTGACGGTGTCTGCCAACAGAGTTTCTGGTAACCTGGTATTGTGTTATAGGCAAGCTATTATAGATTATTGTATACAAAACACATTTTCATATACTCCCAAGTCTATTGCTGCTGCATCTCTGGCAGCCAAAACTTGATTTTGGTGTTCTTTACCTCTTCACCTCTCAAGGTAGTCTAGTCTGGATCGATATTTTAACCTTAATTGCCACTAGAGACTGAAGTATTGAAATTGAAAGTTTCACATCTGAGAGCATGCAGTGCAGAATCAATGTCAATGTATAGGCTACTTTAAAATGTACTTTGAAATTACAGCTGCAAGAGGAATTCATAAATAACTTGAATAAACTATATAGAGCACTAGCATTGGTAAGAACACAAAATACTAGTGAAAGCTAAAATGAATGGAAGAAATTGGGTTGTATATTAGATTTTAAAAAATCCATAGTGTCCTGTGTTCAGAAATAATTCTGACTGCATTGGTGAAAAGGCAAGTGCAGATCGGGTTGACAGAGAGTCCAAAGTTAAGGTGTGTGGGAGCATTGTTACACTGCAATTGCAAAGGTTGTTGGGGGAGAATGAGGATAGTAAGTAGGATAGCTTTTTATCTGCCATCTCAGAAATACTGGCTATATATTATGTAATATATGTATCATGAAAGAAGGTATTCCATTGTGCTGAATACAGTTTATTTGTCAAGCACAAGTGGTTATAGGATGTGTCTGGTGATGGCGATAACCTGGGGAAAAGAGAAAGACATAGCATGCTTTGAGGAGGAATAAGAAGTGATTTAATGTATTTATTATATTGAATTGTGGATTATTGCAGAAAGACACACTGACTGTTGTTCAGCAGCTACAGTCTCTTCCTGGAAAGCTGGATACAGTTTTTAAGCCATGCCAGAGCAGAGGGTGGCAGTAATGCACAGGATTATGGATCCGAACCATTACAAAATTACAAAAAGTAGGAGCAGATTCCATCCAGAAATAGGAAAATTGAGGTGTGGTCAGCGCTTTGTAGAAAGTAACCATAAAAGGCCTTTGACTTTTTTTGTTGCCATGCAGTGACTGAAGTTAATCATTCCATGGCAATCACATAAACTATGGACTTACATTATTCCTGACCTATTACATATAAGTAATAAAGTTCATGGTCACAGAACAGAAACAGGAAGTTCTTTGGAATAACAGTTGTCTACAGTATATTGAATAGTTTTCGGTGCCTGTCCTTTCGGTTCCTGTCTCTGAATAGAACTGAACGGAATCTGAACTGTAAGAAACTTGTTTACTGTTCAATTTATCCATGAAGGGAAGTGAAGACTTGCTTGTACAGCACTTTGTTTTTCTTTTCATGCAGACACCACAGCCAGCACATACACTTTTGCCATGAACCACTCAGTTGAGCAGTTGCCTTCAGAGGAAATGGCCCCTGAGGAGTTTGACGGTGGGACAGCAGTGGCTTGTGTGATCCTGGGCCTGTCCTTCCTGGTAGGAGCTCCAGGGAACCTGCTGGTGATCTGGACTATCCTGAGACATGTCAAGCAGCGTTCGCACACTGTGGCGCTCATCCTGCACCTGGCTGCTGCAGACCTGCTGGTTCTCATCACCCTGCCTCTGTGGATCTACTCCCTGGTACACACCTGGGTGTTTGGAGCGGCCTTCTGCAAGGTCTTGGTGTACATTATCAGTGTATGCATGTTCAGCAGCATCTTCTTCATCACCCTTATGAGTGTGGAACGCTATTTAGCCATCTGTCACCCATTTGTGATGATGCGCTGGAAGACCAAGAGCGTTATGAACAGATGTCTTGTACTTTTGTGGCTCCTTGCTCTGCTTCTAGGAGTGCCTGACGTACTGACAAAGCTTTCGAATGAAAGCGATGGAACTGAGCAGTGTTTTATCAAGGAATACATCTCTGAGACCCAAGTGATCATCTTGTTATGTCTGGAGTCCTTGGGGGGCTTTGTCGTTCCTTTTATCATTCTTAGTATCTGTTACTGTCTAGTAGCTGCGCAGCTCAGGAAAATGAGTTTCATCAACAAACAGAAATCCATGGTTCTTGTGCACGCTGTGGTTCTAGCCTTCACACTGTGCTGGTTGCCTTACCATATCATCAACATTACTGACCTGGTTTGCATCCTGAGACAGTTTGCACCTGACACAGAACATGAATGTGTTCCGAAGAGTGTTGTCTTTAGCTCTGGTGCCCTTGTTTTCATCAGCAGTTCGGTGAATCCTGTGTTATACGCCCTCTTTGCGAGGAGCTTACGAGGGAGTCTGGAAGAGTCCCGACTGGTCAGGCTGTTCCAGGAAATGGCCACTCACACCATCAAACTCCGGGAGCTGGTAGTACAACAGCAGACTGGCCAGATGGCAGCAAATACACAGGTAGAGCTGATATCTGACTGAAAAATACTAAATCCCTTAAACTGTGATGCAAGGGAAATGTGATATTTGTTTTCTGCAGTGAATTAAGGGACTATACTTTACTTTTAAGGCCTATATATTAGCTAAGGTTTTGAAAGCCTGTATGTCATATGTAAATAGTGCTGACAATGGTTATGTGTTCATGTGATTCATATCATTACCACATACCATACACCCTCCTA
This sequence comes from Perca flavescens, assembly GCF_004354835.1. Taxonomy (NCBI): domain Eukaryota; kingdom Metazoa; phylum Chordata; class Actinopteri; order Perciformes; family Percidae; genus Perca; species Perca flavescens. The sequence continues at coordinate 30,945,563 of NC_041331.1, forward strand.
TCTTTGTTTCACATTTACCCTTGGATGTCAATGCAAACACATGATCGCAGTCTTTACATGTTTCTCGCTGTTGATGATAAGTTCTTGCTTTATAGTTTAACATTTTTAAAACTTTATAACTTGATACACTCCATTATTGTGTAATGTTTTGTGTATTACAATTAATGAGGTGTCTGTTTTCTGAATTGAAAAAATGAAATACCTCTAGATCAATGTTCTTGGAAACTGCAACAATAATTACATTTTTGTTGATAATTAAAACTTTCTCTTGGATTTTAATTCAATGCAGAACTTGATTCATTTTCTTGCTTATTGAACGTGAAGCAATTATTCCCCATGACACTCACAGATATAGTCATTATTTTATCAAGAATGTAAGTGGCCAAAGGGCAAACCAATGTTGCTTTCATTTAACTCAAATACTCACACATAACTGGAAAAGTTATGAGTCACCTCATTTCAGTGAATCCATCCAAAAACATGAAGCCTGCCTGATACACTTCTCTCATTATACAGACTCTTATTATCAGGCAAAGGGTCTCCTCCTTGTGGAACAAAATGTCATCAGGCCAGTTTCTTAAAGTGCTCCTTTACATAACAGACCTGTATCCATCATGTTAGTTAAATCAAACTGTGAAACGCATGGTTATCTACAGTAGGACATATTTTTTAGACAGTTTAATGTTACGACAAGCAAGGTTTTGCTTCATTGAAAGAATTCACATATTTTGTTGTTTTCCATCTAATTCGATTTTTTTTTATATATATATATATAACATGGAAGTTTCATAAACTTAGTCCTCATACAGATCCTCATTAAAATGCCTTGGTTTATGTTATGTATTGTATCCATAGAGTTGCTCTGACATTTATTGTCATTTTTGAGATTACTTTAATTTCTATTTGTAGATTTTTCTTTCACTTATTTGAAACTCCTTTACTTTTAATCCATGGACCTATGACGAATGCATGAATCACCTCTCTGTGTCTCAAATCAGAATGTGCCATCAGCCATGTGAGGAAACTCCTTTCCTGTGCTGTCCATTCTTAAAGGGAAGTGAAGACTTTCTTGTTCAGCACTTAGTTTTCTTCTATTTGTGCAGACGCCACCGTCAGCACATACACTTGCAGTATGAACAACTCAACTGAGCTGTCTTCCTCAGAGGAAATTGCCATGGCCCCTGAGGAGTTTGACGGTGGGACAGCAGTGGCCTGTGTGATCCTGGGCCTGTCCTTCTTGGTAGGAGCTCCGGGGAACCTGCTGGTGATCTGGACTATCCTGAGACACGTCAAGCAGCGTTCCCACACTGTGGTGCTCATCCTGCACCTGGCTGCTGCAGACCTGCTGGTTCTCATCACCCTGCCTCTGTGGATCTACTCCCTGGCCCACCACTGGGTGTTTGGAGAAGTCTCCTGCAAAGCCATGGTGTTCATGATCAACGCCTGTATGTATAGCAGCGTTTTCCTTATTACCCTCATGAGTGTGGAACGCTTTGTGGCCGTGCGCTACCCCTTTGCCTCGGCTGGCTGGAAAAGGAAAAAAGCTTTAAATAAAGTTCTGCTAGCCCTGTGGACTGCAGCATTCGTGTTCAGCATACCAGTCATCCCAACTCAGGTTGTAGAGAAGGATGCTGGTGAGGAGCACTGTCTGTACCGGTTGTACACTTCTGGGACCCAGGAGCTGGTGTGTGTACTGCTAGAAACACTGCTGGGCTACATTATACCCTTCACCATCCTTGTGGTCTGCTATGGCTGCCTGTGCAGCCGGATTACTCAGATGAGCTTCAAGTCCAAGCGCAAGTCCACAGTGCTGATTGCCAGTGTAGTGGTTGTGTTTGCCATTTGTTGGACGCCTCATCATATAGGAAATGTCCTCTCACTCGTCATCCTGGCCACTGAAAACTCCCTCCCTGACGCAGCAAAGAATCTGGAGAGCGTCAGGAGCACCATGGCTTTCATCGCTGGAGCCATGGTCTTCATCAGCAGCACTGTTAACCCCATCCTCTACATGTTTGCCGCTCGCTCCTTCAGGAGCTCCCTGCGTGACACCGGCATCCAGAAGCTCTTCCACCATATCTCCAGCACCTCCCCAGGTGAGGGCAATAAAGAGTTGTCCTTTGTGTCCAAGAGACAGAGCATTCAGACTAACAGTTCTCAGTGTGTGACTGAGTCAAAAGACCAAATGGACATTAAATAAAAATTTGTAAAAATAATCCTGATATTGAACATGTATGTATTGTCTGTGCTGTGTGTAAATATCCATGTGTATACTGTATGTATTTTTAAGTGAAGGAAATGGTGCCTAAAAAAATAAAACTCATTTTGTGTGAAATTACAACACAGAAAAACAAGAAGTCTTTATCTGTGCAATACTTGTCCAATTCTGTAATGCTGCATGTACCTGTTTTACATGCAATAGTTTTTGTGTTATGTTTCTTTTTTTAAAAGGTGACCATATATTTATAAATATGTTATATATTATGTATTCCATATCCTATTCATAAATAGCACAATAAATAATTATACATACATTAAACATTTTGCAATCTAAAGATTTTTATTTTATTATATAATCTAGTTGATGCCAACAAATGGACTTGGTAGTGATTATGTTTTTGATTCTGTGTACAATTTTCTTTTTAATTGCCAGTAGGTGTGGGAACAGAACACATTAGATAGGTAATCTTGTTAGCCACTTGTTTTGTTTGTTTTTTACGCTTTTTGCCACAGAGTGCCAAATATTTTACTCACAGCTATGGCTGTCTTAATTAGAGTTTGAGAACTTTTCATTCTTGCTGTGTCGTTCTTTGTCGGGAAACTGTAACATCTCTGATACAGTCTAATTGGGAACTCACGTAACAAAACTGTTGTTCAATTCACCTAATGAGTTTTCTTTTGTAAAAATGTTTTTCTCTCAAGACAAGTTAGCTAACAATTGTCGTGACATCCCACTACAGACAACAACCAGTCCTTCAACTTCCTCTCAATGAAAAGATTGCAAAATGTAAAACTTCATGTTCCCTTTGTCGAGCAGCAAAAAGCGGAATCATGCCGTAATGTTGGTCACTTTTAGATGAGAGCGTTCAGTGTTATCCTATTTTCTGATAATTTCAAAATGCATGTGTCAGTCAGATAATTATAATATGCTTGTATCATAGCATATTAAGTTTATCTGTTGTCAAAACTGCAGTAGCCTACACAAAACATGTTCTAACCAACTGAGACAACCAGTAGATGGCAGTGGCAGTGTTTTTTTATTGTTTTATTTTGACATAATTTCAGTGTGGTGTCATCATTTTGTTTTTAGATTTCTTTATTTAAAAGGGACAACCAACATGAGTACAAGGTCCAACATGTAAATGTGCCAGATTTAGCCATACAGACTAATTTCCATCTGCAGTCCCTAGCAGGTTGATGGCTTAAAAATAATATTATAAGATATAATATTTTTAGCTCACTATCCCATCTTATGTTTTTATCCAGGGAATGGTCATGATGAGATTTTCTTTTTCAGCGTTGCCTTGCTTCATACTCCTTACAAACAAGTATGCCTGTGTTGACACAGTGGAAAATGGAAGGAACCAAGCAGGAGACATCCTTTCTATACATTTTACAACTTTTAACAAATTAAGAAAAGAAAAGTAGAAATCTAACTTGATAACATTGACTTCACTTTGATAGGACTTAAAAGTATTTGACATTTCATATTGATGATTTTACCGTGGGGTGACATTTGTATGTTGTGTTAAATGAGGTGGCTCATTTTGATAATGATTTGAACTGAGAATTGAATAAACCCAGTGTGACACGTCACCTTTAAATATTAGTGAGTCAGGATTATTTTAACTTTGACAGTGGGAAATTGCAGAGTGTTTGACAAGAAAAAAACATGTCAGACGAATTCACACACGATAACATAGCAGACTCTGAGACGCTAGACCTTTTCTTACGGAATGAGGAAGCAACGTGGACAACATCAGCAGTGTGGTTTGTGCCTGATGTACCCATTGCCTTTCATTATGAGTAAATGTTTACAATATGCCTGTACTGTACTTTTTGATTGAATCAACACTTTGTCCTTTATCATCTGAATGTTTTTTATGCTTTGTTAAATTATAAAATATTGATATTGAATATTGAATAATTAGCTACAAAGATAAAAAAAAATAAAAAAGTAGGCACCTTGGTATTTAACTTAACGTAAATTGATCAGTTTTTGCCCTCAAAACCTGCCTCATATGAGCAATCACATATCCTACTGTATATAATGTAATCCCTTTCAATGGAACCCATACCCACTCTATAGCTAAAAGTACACCACAGGATGAAACCTGCCACTGGGATAACTGAGTCATGAATCTTGGCTATCCCTAAAGTTCACTGAGAAGTGTTGGTTACTGCTTTTGCCACTGGCTTGTTAGAAGACCTGCAAGCACCTTGCACCACATGATACTACCGCTGACACAAAGCAAAGTTACTTTCTGGACACGGTGGTGGGTCCTACATGTTGCCTTCTTACACCTGCTGAAAAAAGGCTCAACGTGCCATTTTGGTGATACAGACAGATGGCATGTATAAGCACGCCTCATATGTGATGTCATAAAGATAAATGCTCTTTGTTGTTGTTGTTGTTGTGGAGAATTTCATTATGTGTCTAGGGTTTCAGCTGAAGTGTTTCCCAAGGTAACTGGTGCAACTAATCAGACTGGTTCAGCTGAAAATAATGATTTCACATGAGGAAAGAGAAACTGAGAATTACTCTTGAGATTGGGGGATTTAAATAAGCAAAAGGAGTTGAAGAGACAAAAAGCCTTGAATTCACAACAGTCTACTGGCCCATAGCAAGCAAGATGGGAGTGTCACGAGCAACAAAACATGGCATTCTGGGAACCAGGCCAAAGATTGGGTGAAAACTCCAGCAGGCCAGTAAGGACCTGTGAAGTTTTTTAAAACTCTATTGTATGTTGTTGCTCTTTTAAAGTGACAGATTTTATTTAAATATGAAAGCTGCTAGTAGATGAAAGTATAACTACACAAAAGAGTGTGAGTCTTCATACTGTATGTGTGACCAGAAAAAGAAAAAAGAATGCACAGTGACAGTTTATTACATACATACAGTAATATAACATATTACAGTGGGAGTGTGAAGCAGCAGGCAGCAGCACTGCTTTTTAGAGGATGAATAAAGATTACAGGTTGAAAACATGTACTAAACAATAAATAGTATGCTACTTTCCATCATGTACAGGCTAATTCCATTGTTCTTTATTTGTTCCTTCTGCCTCTTTATTTGAATGTCTGTCTGTATGTTGGTTTGTTTTCTCCTTTCTTCCTTTCCTTCTGTCTTTCCTGCATTCCCTTTTACCTTTACCATACCAAGTAATCATAAATGAGGGCAAATCTTCATAATGATGGCACTATAGCAATCACAATTTCAAACATTTAGTGAATATTGGCATGATATGGTGCAGCCGGTATAGCTTGTTTGCATTTGTATAACATCAGTGAAAACTAAATAAAAGAAATAGTTTGTTTCTTTTCTACCAGAGTAGCAGTTTAGAATGCAAGAAAGTAGCAATTTGCAGCACATTGCATTGAATAAGCCAGAGGCTTATATAAAATCTGTGTTCTAAATGTTATTTTAATGTTGAATCAGCTTAGTTGCAGTAAAACACTGCTACTGCTCACATTTTGGAGCCTATTATTTGATGCACATGTATTATCAGCACAAGTACAAAACAAATGTTAATGAAAAATAATAAACCTTTTAAAACACAAAAGTTGCTCTATGTTTTGCAGGGTGTTCTGCATTTAGCATTGTTCATTTACGCTTTACTATCAAACATGCCTCATGGAGGTACAGCACTGTTTTGTCATACTACTTCCTGATTCAAATGATCTGACCAATATGATTACAGCACTCACCCCAGCCTCCCGCCCTCACCTTTCCAAACCAGCCAATAGGCGACGTCTGTGGAGCTCTCCTCGCGCAGAGGTCGAGCCACACAGGTAACTCAGAAAAAAATAGAAAGGAGAGGAGGAAAAAAAACTGCAGGTGTTGTTATGGAGTTCGTGTGAAAGTAAAACGGATTTCCACCCTTCTTTACCAGTTAAACCAGTATCTCTGGATAGAACACACTCAAGTACTTCAACAGGTAGAGTCTGAACGCAAACTCTTTCGTGGCTCCTCTGAAAATAATCTCCCCCCTTTTTCTCTCTGCGTTTACCTCAATTGAGTTTCAGCCCTTTTGTTCGCTCTTCTTATCACTTGGAAAAAGGTGAACCCTCGTGTTATTTTTTTATTTTAATCTTTGCTTTAATTGTAGTTTTTACCCTTGTGGTCCCTGATGGCTTCGCACAGTGATACTCTGGTGGTGTTCTTTGGGGCAACAGCTGGTGCAAATGGGGGTAAACTGGGTTCGGATGAGAGGGAAATAATTCTCTTGGTGTGGCAAATTGTGGATCTACATGAGAAAAAGGTACGGACCTTTCTGACCCGTTCGTTCGTTGTACGGTTTCTTATGTACCCAAAGTGTTTGTGGCATAGTGTCTACCTGTAGTGAAACAGTATGTTTGACATTTAAATCAACATGGTGTGCTCTCTAAAACCGTCCGCAGCATGCTAGCTAACGCTCCGTCCAGCCGTCTTGTTAAGCTCACCCTTTTACAGGTGTGCGACCAAAATTTAACAACCAGGTGAGGTCGGTAGTTTCACCTCATGGAGAAAACACACCGTTTTGGTTTGGCATGTCAGCTTCTTGATATAGACTAAAAAACGCTTTATTGACAATTAAGTGCTTTTTGCAACTACATTGTCAATTGTTTGTTTGACTTTTGTAAGAGTTCATTTTTCTGAGTGTGGGTGTTTATAGTCTATAATTTGCCATAAATTAGCATTTTTGTTTTACGCTGTGTTCTGCGCCGTGAACCGCTAAATCCATTTACAGGTCGGGAAGCTTCATAGATGTCTTGTCAAGCCAGACACTTTAGAGTTGACAGACCAGTGTAAAGAGGAGACAGGACTGACTGTGCAAGACCTCGTTAAAGCTGAGCCCCTGGACAAAGTTCTGCAACAGGTGAGTCCCACTGGTCACTTAAATGTGAGGTGCATTTCTACATAAGGAATATTTAAGAAGCATTCCACTCCGTTTTTACACGCACATAGGCCTACACACAGGACCTATAAACATCCATTGGTTTTGTAGAGCGATGTCTGAGTGATGGGGCTGCCATAATTAGAGCCGTTGGGGGTTTGGTGCCTGGCTTAAAGGAACACGCCGACTTATTGGGAATTTAGCTTATTCACTGTAACCCCCAGAGTTAGACAAGTCAATACATACCCTTCTCATCTCTGTGCATGCTGTAAGGCTCTCTGATGGCTCCAGCGGCATCAGGCCAGCACAGAACATGCAGGTGAATGGTTCCAGCAATCCTACTGCTCCGAATAAGTGACAAAATAACGCCAACATGTTCCTATTTACGTGTTGTGATTTGTAGAGTCACAGCGTGTACAAAAAACAACATAACATGAGACACAGCCACCTTCTATCCCTAAACAAACCAGGAACTATATTCTCAGGGGGAAGAATATAGTACTTTGGCGGAGTGATATGCAAGCCTGTCTGAGAATATAGTTTTTTTACGGTTAGAAGATGGCTGTGTCTCATGTCACGTTGTTTTGTGTACATGCTGTGACTATACAAATCACAACATGTAAATAGGAACATGTTGGTGTTATTTTGTCACTTTTGTCACAATTTGGAGCAGTAGGATTACTGGAACCATTCACCTGCAGGATCTGTGCTGGGCTAAGCTAATGCTGGAGCCGTCAGACAGCGTTACAGCACGCACGGAGATGAGAAGGGTATGTATGGACTTGTCTAACTCTGGGGGTTACGGTGAATAAGCTAAAGTCCCAATAAGTCGGTGTGTTCCTTAAGGGCACCTTGGCAGTGCCCAGGAGTTGAACTGGCACCTCTCCAGTTACCAGTCCACGCTGCATTCCTGGACTTGAAAATGTGAAATAGGCCTTTTAAAGGTCTTGGTACTCAGTTTTATACACAATGTTTGAAATCTCTCACTGGGATACTGAATTCATGAAAACCACAGCAAAAGCTCATAAAACCTCAATGCTGTCAGCAACATTATATGAAATTCAGAAGCTAATTAAACCGAGGCAGTTTATCTCTGACAGTTTATGCCCAGAGCAAGATGGGACATGACAAGCCTAATGTGGCACTGAGCTGTAAATTAATGTGAGGAGTGTCAAATTTCCCTGATGACATTTAGAAAAATGGTCTTTCCACCTGGTTGAGATATGTCATTGGCTTTGCCCTGACAGTTAAACTCTGCTGACAGTTTGTAAAAGCTAAAGGGCTAGGATAGGCAGAGCCCGAGGCATCTGACGATAAGGAGGAGTCGCAGGTCTAGTCTTGTCTTGGCCCTGCTGCAGACATCTGGAAGGCGGAATCTTTACATGGGACCGCACCTCTGTTTTAGGCTGCAGGACAGACTTTTAGATCTTAGGCTTCATCATTAGCATGGCACTTCTTGACATGAATTTGCTTTCTGGTTCCTCCCTTTCAGGAGGTGTGTCGACAAAAGTGCTTATGTTGCCAAACTCCTCTTCGCAAGAGTGTTTGTTTGCATTGGCTGCATCTTTACCGCCCTTCCAGTATGTCATAGTTTAAAAACCTCTCATTATCATGCTGGACCAGTGTGTTTGGGTTGATATTAGTGCTGCTGTGGTCTAAATACCATGCATGCACCAGCAGGTTGGTTGGGCTAATCAATTGAAAATGGGTTGTTTTCTTTACATTCTTTCTGGGGGATTGATCCAAATGCTGAAGTAATGTATGCCTCATACAGACCTGGTAAGACTTCAGCTCCACTGTCGGTTAGTTTGTGTGCTGAACCTTCAAATATTAACCCAAGTAATCAGATCGTTCTTTTCATACCTTTCTCTCACCGGTTACTTTCTTTCTCTATTGGTCATTCTAAGATTACTTTTTTTTTTTATCCTTTTTGATACAGGGAAGTAAAGGAAATGAACATTTTTCTAACTAGTTTGAAGCGTTGTACAGAACTGCAACATAGAAGAATGTGTTTTTTTATTCATTTATTTTTATTTTTTTTTTATTTTTTTATTAAGATGGGGCAGTCCATTTCATCTTAATCAATGATCGAGGGAAACAAGCACCTGGTGGGCTGTGTGGTCTGAGAGAAGGCTGTGGAGACTAGCAGGGCTATTTACCAGCTAAACTCCATAACATTGGAAACTGTTTCTCCACAAAGAATCATGCTAAAGCACCACTTTAAATATTGTCATTTAGTTGGCTAGTTTTTCCGAGATGTGCTCATACATTTCTTGGAAATAAGCCATTTAGCATTTTAAAAAAAAAGAAGCATTAAATGACTAATTGACTAAATAAATATTAGTTGACTAAAACCAAAAGGACCGATTAGGGGTGTATGTGTGTGTCAGTCCTGCAGTGCAGTTCCTGGGAGTAGGCTGATGGATGGTTTAGCTGTTGTCAGGCTGCTGACTGTACAGGCTTGGATTTAGTCTGGGACACTGACAGCATGTCACAGCCTGTAGGGAGCTGCACATGATGGGAGACCTCACACACCTTGTTGTTGTTGTGACACTGTTTTTCAACTGTTTTAGACCACGGACAGAAATACTGGCTTCAGCAGTGAGTGAAATTAAGGATTAGGTGCTTGCTACCAAAGGCAACTATATTGTGACATAGACAACTTGATGAATCACATCTAAGAGTAATTCACACAAGCTGGATCTTAACACTACGGGGAAAAAAAGGCTGCACAAAGATCACATGCAAAAATCACTCTGATTCGTATGAGCCCAATCCTACGATGATGTATTCCTGGGTGTGTCCAAAGACTTCTAAGACCAAAGTGTCAAAATGAATGCCCTTTTATAAAAGGAATATTTTAAATGAATGTTGATGTTTTGTGCCTGTTGCTACAATAGCTGTTATGTTCACACAAGAAAGCAAGTTTTTTGGGGAAATCAGACTTAAGACAGGGAATTACTGGAGGAGAATATACTGCAGTCATCTGATTACTTCAGAATTATGTTTGCACTCATGTAACTTTGTAAATGTGTTAAATATAACTCTAATGTCAGAAAACGTACTATACTGTATATGACACAGCAGCTTGAAGAGATGGACACAGTGGACACTTTTCATGTGTCCATGTGCATGTTCCTGAATTTTACAAACACTGAAAACTTTTCTTTTCAGTTTTAGACATTTTATTGGGACTTTTTCTATTATTTTCTTTCATCTCAGTCCACTGTCAGGTAATTTTCTGTGCATGTTATTGTAGTGCACATGCTCACAATGTAAAAAAAACTTGTTAGAAACTGGCTTCAGAATAAACATGGCCAGTGAAAAAAAGTGGATTTTTCATTTACATGATAATCTATGAACTGTGTGGATTTTTGCCAAGTTAGAATCATTCTGAATGCAAGCAGCGGCCAACTCTTGTCATGAGACATGTGCTGTGGTGGCAGGGTGTGTTTGCCTGTAGGTGCCTTTTTTAAACCGTTAAAACAGCAGGAACTGCCACAACACTCCCTGCTGCTCTTATCGGAATTTGTTTCAGCCACCACCACCCCACCTCACCTCTGCATGCAAACAATCCAGTTAACCTGGAGAGCAAATTGTGATAGGACCATGTTCAAAGGCCACTTCCTCCCCCTCATCTGTGGAAATGCTTTCCAGAGGGTGGAGTGAGAGCGAAAGTTGGTTTAACATAAATTTGGTTATGTGTGGATCCTAAAACTTTGGAGAAACGGATGTTGATTTTGAATTCAACTAAAATGTCTCTTTCTTCCTGTAGCAAGAGGGCGTTATCCTATAGAAAGTGTGACATGGGTTAAAGTAGATAGCAGAGCCAAGCTTGCCAGTAAGGCATGATAACAATGATTGTATCATTGAAATAAAACATTTAAGTCTGGATGTTTATTGGCAGCATGTTGCAAAGATTATACAGACAGTCTTGGTATAAAGTGGAACATGCATAGTGGGTGGCTGTCTGATTTCACACATTGCACGTTAATAGCCGATCATGCTAATTGAAAATGAAAAGTAGCTAATTTAAGGTGGAAGGTGGAACACTGACCTTTTTCTATGTTCTTTTTCTTCTCTGTGATCTGTTCAGGAGTTTGGATCAGTGGCATGTTGCCTCTACATATCTGTCAGTGTGAGATTTGTCTTCTGTTTTCTCAATTTAAACTTTTTTATTTTTATTTTTTTTGAGACACCGTGGCGAAAGGTAGTGGGGGTGCCACTACGTCATCAAAAGCATTTGGTTATTTCTCAGTAATCCGGCTTTAGTAATTGGCCAAGGCGGAGCAGCATGCACAGCTAATAGCAAATATTAGTCCTGTTATCACTGTAAACATGAAATGATTCAGTATGGCTGTGCTTAAAATGTGCTGATGGATTAATCTACACAATTTTGGAGTATCATAGTTTAAGATTTTTGTTTGTGAAAGCTTAGTTATTAAATTGGATTAAAGAAGATACTTGTTTTTTGGTATTGTGAGCTTTCAGACATACCTAAGAAAAATAATCTCCCTACAGTGAAAACTGTACATGTGACTTCCTGAGAATTTGCACATTCAATGAATGAGGGATTTGAAATCTAGGGACTTTGAATTCCACAACTGTCTGTGTTTTTTTTTTAATTTTATTTATTTAAACTTCTTGTTTGCTACTTACTTTGACAATTACAGCTCCACCAAAGCCTGTAATACAAGGTATGCTGCTGGGGTGGTGTGTTGATACTGTGGTCAGGCAAGTTTGTTTACCTTGGAAATGTAATATGCTAATTGAACTAGACTTGATCAAAACATGTAAGGGCAGGTAGATATGAAGTTGCCAAAACATCAAGAGTTAATTATATCGCTTTATATTGTGAGTATAATAATTAAATCCCTTGAAATAGATCTGTCCTCTGTGTACATTGTCTCACAATTTTTTTTCTGGGTTACACCTTTTTAGTTAGTCACAATATTGTGGTTGACTTAACCTATTGTTTTCATGTACAGTTTTGTAACCACCCTAAATTTAAGAAGTAATTTAGTTCTGGGATTAGAATGACAGCCAGAAAAGCGCATTTCTCATCAAATTATCCTGTTGTGTATCTGTGGCGGCTATATCAATTAACTGCTGTATCTGATCCGGGCCACATCGCCAACATTTACTTAGCTAATAGCTCTTAGACAATGTGAAAAGCATCCATATGGTCCATATTTGTTTGACCCAATCTCGAATGTGTCATTATAGGTCTAATTCCTAATATATAAAGCTTAAAACTTAATTATCAGACAACATAGTATAGCCTTTTCATGCGGTTTGTCAGCTAACATTTTAGAACTTCCCACTTCTAACACATGGACCTTTTGCATCTCATGTGAAATACTTAAATGCTCAATCTAAAACCATCATATCTAAGAACTTTGTGGTGCTTTCCTTCTCAAATGAAAAGAAAAAAAATGGAAATTGTACAGGGTCTTGAGCTTGCATGTGCTCGAGAATTTTTGAAAATACTCTAGCCACTCCTATTTTCACATGACCCTGACCCTGAAAATTGCAGAAACATTTACAGGATAGGTTGAAAGAGGCTATGGGGTGTAGTTGAAAGACTGGTAATGACTGTCCATGTCAATTTTTACTCCGAATTGCACAATGGCAAAGAAAACTTACAAAAGAATAGTTTTTGAAAATAACTTTTATACATTTTTTAAGTTTAGTGACCAGTGATCTTTTACTTGTCCGCTTGTGTTCATGGGCTCTTGCGGTTTTTTTTTTTTTTTTTTTTTTTTTTTTTCTCCGATCAATGAGTCTTTCAAGTTTCTGTCCAGCCACCCTAAATCTATCCTCGAAGCATTGTTCCCTTGTCAGCAGCTGGTACGCGTTGCCAAATAGCTCTGTATTTCTCTGACTTTTAAGGAGCATGCTTCAACATGCACCTCTAATACGCTCTCACTGTCTGAAGATCAGTCATAAATAGCCATTGGCCATGTCATTGGGTTTTGGTCTCACACCCAGACGGTCTAATTTTGCACTTAGACAGGTGACTCTGAGGATTCAGGGAAGAAGAAGGGAAAAACTAACATGACCACTTTCTGAAGAGGGAAAAGATAGGTTCTTGCATGGTAACATTGAGTAGGAAATTAATACAAGCGGCATTCAAGTCGATATGATTTGACAAATTATGCAAAGTATTTTGGGTTGGAACCTATGTATGAGATACTACAGATACCCCCGTTATGGTCCCCACATCATTTCCAAAATACGTTTTTTTTTTTTTTTTTTTTTTTTTTTTTTTTTTTTTGTATAGCTGCTTAGCAAAGCATTCAACCTAAATAAATAAAAGGTGGCTGCCCTTGGAGATTAATCATCTAAAATCATAAAACTAGAAAGGCACTCCCAGAGTGCAAGCCTCCGCCAATGCTATGCCCTATCTCTCATTGTTAACAAAAGTGAAACATAATTGGTGTATACGCCCTATGATTTGGATCCGCTCCAAAATGTAATGGTTGTGCAAAGGCCTACACTACACCAAGTTTTATGAACATTGGGCCAGTAGTAGTTACAAGTAATACGTTCTCAGAATTGCAGTCCTCTGACATGTGTATTGAAGTGGTGGCCTCTGTTGACTGTTAAATGCTGCCAACAACAGGTTGACACAACACACAGAATGGGGCTCATTGAATTGGTAGTTAGTGTACTAATGTGGGAGTTGCTGGAATCTAGGATTGGGTATTGGTTAATCAGATTTTACGTAAAGTGGAGGAAGGCAGGTTGGACTCGTATGGGTTGTTTTTCATCTTGTCTGGCTGTGACTATTGGTCGTGCTCGACAACTATGATGCTGGTATTTAGTGGTGTGATCATTCCTCTCCTTTGTCTGCTCCCTCCCTTGCTAGGCAAACGCTAAAACCTGTTGGACAAGCTTCGTTCCTAATGAAAAACAAACGCACAAACCCCATTTCCACCTGGTATTAAAATCTGATCTGAGTGATCCAATCACAAGTGGACAGCTATAGGTACAGGTGGGAATCAATGCACCCAGAGCACATCGAGATCCAGTCACCTAGACCACAGTTGGTGGTTTAGGCCACATGTTACCACACTCTTTTAGCTGTGTGTACATGTATGTGCTTTGGGCCACCCGACTGCCTACTCAACTGAGCAGAACTACATACTAATTCAAAGTATTTCTCATGTCACAAAAACCACTGATAGTAAATTGTGTGTTTTGGATGTTATTATTATACTATTGGGGCTATGTCGGTCATGTTGTTGTGCTGCCTGCTGTTATACCCCCGGCTGTCTGGAGCTCTGTGCCCCACTGTTGCCTGGAAAAGGCAGCTACCGGTATACAATGTTATTTTTAGTTTCATAAAACATCCCTGAATTCACAAATATGTAGGATATTGCTACGAACAAGCCTGCTCTTACGTCGCAACCTCTTCTTGTGCAATTTAGTAGTCTCACGTTGCCAGACCTACAGTATCTCCACAGTGCTGTGTCAGCGCTGGAGTAAGCCGGCGAGCCTGAGAGGTCATAGCTGTAAAATGGAACGGTTTAATTTCTTATACATTCTTCACAATAAAGACCCCCTTTATTTTGTTATTCAAAAGCTTTTATTATGAAGCACCAATAGCATGAAATGTTGGGTCTTCATCAGCATTAACTTAACACAACTCCTATAATTGGACATGAAATTTAAAATAAAGCCGATCTAGAAACTAAACTTGAAACCACAGAGATTTAGTTAGAAGCTACAAACGGTTCTGCTGTTCATCAGTATACCTCCTTATTGTTCATTAGTCATTCCATGCTTCTAATGTATGATTTATTTGAGAGTAGTAACTGAAATGTTTGCACACATATACACACACACACACACACACACACACACACACACACCTCTATCTCTCACTCACAACCAGCCTATATGCAAACGTTTTTGCATATAGAGCAAGAAAGTGATCCAATTACAAGTGGTCACTCAAAACGCATTTGGAGACACATTCCACCTGGCAGGTGGGAACACGTACATACATAGGTACGTAACTTAGAGCTCAGAACGGATTTTAATATTGGGTGGAAATGTGGACACAGTCAAACGCAAGAGCACCTACACTTGTCTGCCTTTAGATTAAATTACACTGTGTAATTCTCACTTTCACATAGTGGGTAGTGTTTTCACAGCAGATACTAGAACCATATTTGACCCATTTATTTTAAAGTCACGTGATGTTTGTAAATTAATGGGGAAGATTTTTAGGTAGTCAGATTTGATATTGACAGTCCCACTTTCCTGTGATGGGTACACATTTTAAAATATTCTGGTATTTTCTCCTTCTTTGCTTTATTACGCAGTTCCAGCAGTCAGTGTCATCAGAAGTGAAATGCCTCGGCAGAAGCTCTTTCACACTTTGCGTCAACAGTCCCCTTGTCATCCGACAGGCCCTCCACCCCGAAGCTTCCAAAAAGGTGTGTGTGTGTGTGTGTTTAATTTCTAGAAATGTGCTGTGAGTTAAATGTGACAACCATCAAGTTGACCTATATTAAGTAATTTCTTTTAAATTATGATTATTTCCTCCTTTTTGTGTTCCTACTAATACCTCTGACACAAGATGATGTCAACATAACTTGCTTCTGGATTCTCTTTATTTTTTTTATCTTTGTCTGCCGCTAGCTTCCTGGTGTGTCCTACTATGTCATACTAAATCTTTTTTGTTGTTTCCTTTTCAGAATCTTGTCCTTCCTGAATGTTTCTTTTCATTTGTGGACATAAGGAGGGAGTTTCACAAATGCTGCCCCAGTGCCAGCCCCTTGCAGAAGCTCACACTTGCCTCCATGTTAGAATGTATCCTTTGCTAGTAGTCATATTATTGAAAACACTCCTTTAGCTGTATATTTCAGCGAAGATACAAGGAAGATTGTTAATGTTTGCAGAACTGTATTTACTGAGTATATAGCCTAGGCTTTTCATTACAAATCCAGTTTAGGTTTTATCAATGTAAAACAAAGTAGACACAGATCTGTGCAGCATGACACGTCAACAACTAGTACAAATTCAAAATAACAGGCCAATTCAACTAGTGAGTGTCCTTAACTATGGGTGTGTGTAGATGTTGGTCTTCCTGCTGTGTCAGAGCAGTCGATGGGGGCGAGGGAGGTGAGCAGCATGGTGCAGCTGACACTTCACATCCTGGCTGAGCCCTACAGTAAGTAACTCCCACCCTTTTGTAACTAAAATGATCAGACATTGACCTAAAAATATATACATGTATGAACACCAATGCAGTGGCATGCACTGTTTGCAAACAATCATTGGTATGCATTAACCTTTGACTACCTGATGGTTTGGGTTTATAAAATCAGCGCTGTGAATGCAATACTGAAGTCTTTGCATTGTACCACAATTGTCTTGGATCTTTTTAATTGTATGAAACTGGAACATAGCCCAAATATTCAGAGAGAGAACACTATTAACTAGAAGGTGTGGTAGTTCGATCATTGACGAATGTCTTGATTATATTATTGCCAATTAACAAGCCAGAAATGCTTATACTTTACTATTCTATACTACATTAGACAATTTATGGGTTGATGTAAGATGACTCCAGATATGTTTCAGTGCAAATAAATCAAACTTTAATTGGAGAACTTCTATCTTGACTGTGGCAGTCACCTCTGGCTTTATCCTCTTAATAACCAAGTATGTCTTTGGGTGTGACAAGTAACAGGAATGCGTGAGTCCTTAAAGCACACACTGCTTGGCAGGGTAAACCTGTTCACTACAGAAAAGAAAGAACATTGTTTTGTTCCTTTCTAGATGCAACAACATACTCAATCATAAAATTTTATTTATTTTTTAGACCACAAGTTCTCCTGTGTTGAAACCGTGAAGTACAAGTTTGATTCCGGCACATGGTATGTATTAACTTTTCATTAGATGCACATGTATCTCACTCCATCTTTGTTCCTATCACACCTGTTTGTCTGTTGTTGCAGACTGCCCCCCCCCATATTCAGCTCTCAGACCTCGGGCCCTTGGCATTGATTACAGCAACAAGGAAACCACAAGTGTGTCATTAAAGCTGTCCAACTTTGCCATCAAGTGCTTACCTGGCTATCTAGTAGAACACCAAATCCTGTTGCTCTCAGACAGTCAAAAGCATGTCACCTTGACAACCCCCTGACATTTAATCATGGGAGTGTTTTACTGTGTTAAGCACTTACTGTGAGTGGCCTCTGTGTCTGCAATCTATAGACAATCTCTTCAAATTTGACACAAGCAATGGTGTATTTCCTAAAGGCTATAGTCATCTGCAGGGATATTTTTTAATAATCTGTTGTAATTATTCTTCCTTTTCTAAATTATTAATAAATTATAAATATAGTCAGAATGTCAGTTTTTTTTTTTTTTTTTTTTCTCCCTTTTCAGCAGCAAGACAGAGCCAGTAGACAGTGAGACAGTGATCCGAGCACGGGGGCTTCCATGGCAGTCTTCAGACCAAGACATTGCTCGCTTCTTTAAAGGCCTCAGTATTGCCAAGTATGTTGCACTTAATGGACATATTCCAACAGCCCTGTTACTCCATTGAACTTTATTTAAACTTCTACTGTGGAAAAACATTTTATGCAGGGGATTTGAGTTTTTTTCTTTTTTTCAACTGCTGGTGCTCTCACTTTACCATTTGTGATTTGCAAAATCAGTTTTGAAATTTTCTGTAGATTGTAGATCATATAAAATGCTCTTTTAAAAGTCCATTAAACCTCCAAGATTAGTGTTAGTTCATATCATTAACTGTGTTTGTACTTATGCAAGCTTCTGTTCACCTGTGTTTCAGGGGTGGCGTGGCCTTGTGTCTAAATGCTCAAGGCAGGAGGAACGGCGAGGCCTTAGTTCGTTTCATCAACTCCGAACACCGGGACCTGGCCCTGGAACGCCACAAGCACCACATGGGTAGCCGCTACATCGAGGTTGGATTCAGTTCAGTCATTCTTGTTCAGTCTTACTGTAATTTAGTTTAGTATGTTTTTGAATGATGCTCAGCTGAAAACTAAACCCTCCTTTAAGTATTAAGGTAGTTGATGTGTGTCTGTAAAATGTCTTCTAAACGACAATTATATAATGTTTGTTATGGCTAAATCTAGTTTTCCTCTTGTCTTCTCAGGTCTACAAGGCCACAGGAGAGGAATTCCTAAAGATTGCTGGAGGTCAGATTTCAGATCTTTTTTTTTTTTTTTTTTTTTTTTTCATCATGTTTGTTTGAGGAGTTGTAGTGAAAGGCGTTCTGTTGGTGTGTGGTAGACTTTTAGTTCACGGCTTTCCCACATCTTTGAGGAAAAACAAGCCCACATCTGTAAAAGAGCAGCTATTTAGTGACCGTAAAATAGGGGATCTCATTTGCGCTCCGGCTCTCTCTCCTATTACCTGTGTCTTTACCTCATCCTAGTAACTCCCCATCAGCTTATCTTGGACTAATGAAAGACGCTTTGTGAGGAGCTTTTCCCACTGCCCCCCCCCCACTCATCCCTTCCTCATCCCCAGTCCAACCCTTTGAAGAAAACATTGACTCTCTGCAGCAGCAAACAGCAGCTCACCTGTTCAGTTCTGCCTCGAGCTGCACTCCCCCGAGGGAGAGGCGGCTGACGGCCAGTGAAAGGACTGGCTCAGTGCTGATACAAAGGGGGTGTGAAGAGACAAAGGCAGGGCCCAGAGCCTCTGGACCATAGAACAGCAGCCACCAGTAACACAGGACAGAGATAGTAGACAAAGAAACACAGTCACACAGAGCAGATAACTTGCAGTGGCTGCCAGTCTGAATGTGGACTTTACTCAGATGAGTTAAGATCAGTACAGATTGACAGCACATTGGACTTTAAGCAAATAGTTCAAGCAGACCCGACACAGCTGCATTTATCAATAGACATCAATTTGAGGATTTGTTTCACTTTTTACCATACAGTACAAACGATAAATATGGGTCTGAGCCACTGAACTTTATATCCACAATGTGTATTACCTTCATGATAAGTCATCAAAATGTTTTTTTTTATCTGTCTGGACATGTAGTTTCATTTGTTGCATCTACTGTAAACTTTCTACATGGTTACAAAGCGATCAAAAACAGCCACATGGTTAAAACAAAACTCACTGTAACTTTACAAGGCACTGTTAGCAAATGTCCTGTATGTACAAACTCCTCTGACATGAGGTCAGTTGGTTTACCAGCAGTACACAAGATGAGGTTACTTGCAAATGTAAGGGTTGACTGTGAGATAGGATGAGATGATTAGTTTTTATAGCCCCTGTTGTCATGGTTGTATAAGCTAACGTATTCTCTTAGTTTCCACTTAGTCTCTCCCCAAACTGATTCTTCTTGAACTACAGCAGAGTAAAGAGGAACATGATATCAACAAAGGAAATAAACCGGAAACCAAATGCAAGTGATTGTGTAATTGGGGGTCAGTGAATAAAGCCGTGTGAAAAATCTGCCATGATTTAGCTGGTTGTGCAAGACCAGTGTAACACTTTGGATGCAAACCAGCCATTTTTCCTGTAAGAACACCTTTTTGATTTTGTGATTTAGAACTACTTTTCTTAACAGGGTTACAAAGTGTTTTTCAGAAAACAACATAAAACAACAATGAAATAATAAATAAATAAATGGGCAAGGATGGATGATAATCCAAACAAGGATCATAAATATTGTTGGAGTGTCACTTGGATGGTCGTATGATGCCAGGGGTTTCATAGCTGTCCTCTTGACTCTAGGTACGTCTAACGAGGTGGCCCAGTTCCTGTCCAAAGAGAACCAAGTGATTATTCGTATGCGGGGCTTGCCGTTCACCGCAACACCCCAGGAAGTACTGTCCTTCCTTGGTCCTGAGAGCCCAGTAACAGATGGTGCAGAGGGTCTGCTCTTTGTCAAGTACCCTGATGGACGGCCCACTGGCGATGCCTTTGTGCTCTTCTCTTGTGAAGAGTACGCCCAGAATGCCCTGAAGAAGCACAAGCAGATCCTGGGCAAGCGGTATATCGAGCTGTTTCGGAGTACTGCGGCCGAGGTGCAACAGGTAAATTCTTTCAGTTGTACAGGCTAAGGAAATCTTTTGAGCTCTAATTATTATGATGTGAAATGTATGTCATATTATTGAGACTACTGCTGGCAAAATGTGCCAACATACTGCATCAAAGGGTTTAAAAAGATGTAATGTAAAAAATACAGAAGCCATTGTGTATGGAACAGGAAGTGGTCCATTTTAGAAGATTAGTTTTGAGCTCCCCTGTGCAAGATGCCTAATGCATTTAGGTTTGCGTTGTGTAGCCTAATTCCAGAAATGTCTGTTTCTAAGTAACATTACAACTGGGAATATGAATATGAGGGGAACTTGTGGCTTTGGTTTTCTATTTCATACATACGCATGCTATTCCTTGCTAGCAAATGGAGAAAGAGCCCTCTTTTTTTTTTTTTTTTTTTTTTTTTTTGTCGTCAATGAATCATTTTTTAAAAAACGTTTCCCTTTTTTGCTTGACAGCAGTCAACATGGTAAAGGTTACTAAAGAACTGATGTCATGACAACGAAGAAAAACATGGTATCAGTATGTGATTGAAAATAACATTTATCTTATTGCACAATGTATATGTACATTGTTCTTTTAATTACCCGGAGAACTGCTGTGAACCTTTTGACCGTCAGCTCATTCCTGTTGGCTGTGAAGTGTTAATATCAAGTGGACCATATCTGATTAAACCTTTTTTTTTTTTTTTTTTTTTTTTTTTTTTTTATTTCGGTGTACATTTTCTTTTTATTGGGTGTCTTAATTTGTACATGCAAGCCTCCTATCGACAATGCCGGATTTCCTCTATGGAGAATAGTGTGTTAACCGTAGGGGATTTCAAGCGTTTGCAGAAAACAAGCAGTAATGACTGTTTATTCATCACCGCCCTCTTATTTGTTTGCCAGGTCCTGAACCGCTATATGTCCGCACCTCTGATCTCCACACTGCCTCCTTCACCCATCGTGCCTGTCCCGGTCCTTGCCACGCCTCCATACCTTCAAGCGGCCAGCAGCACTCGCGACTGTGTCCGCCTTCGTGGTCTGCCCTACACTGCCGGCATTGAAGATATCTTGGAGTTCATGGGAGAGCACACTGTAGACATCAAACCACACGGAGTCCACATGGTCCTCAACCAACAGGTCAGACTGGTGGGGAGTCGTGGGCTCAGGCACCTAACTGTTAAGCTTCATGTCTTAAAACCATGTTAAATGTCATCCCCCTTCACACTCAGGTCTCTTCATCAGAAATCACTATAGTAGAACAAAACATTGCAAGACAGATCAAGTCTGAGCAGTTAAATACTTAAGGTATCTGATTAAATCTACATTATAATATTGTTGTCCAAGTTTAGCAATAACTAAAGTGAAAAGAGGAACCTTGGAAGGAGCCTACTTTACTGTTTTATAATTATCATTTGCCCTACAGATTGTTCTCTTCAGACAAAGTCCCACATAAATGTGATGCCGTTTAGACCACCACATGAATTACAGCATTATAGTCCTAAAATTGAGCGGTGATAATCCCAGATAAATCAATCTTTTGTTAGTTTCTAATTGAACAAAAAGCTGATCTCAAACTACTGTATGACAGAATTTCACTTGGTGACCCAGCCCTATCCTTCACCAAATTTTAGCCAAATCCATCATGCCATTTTTTTTTTTTTTTTTTTTTTCTTTTCAGTGAAAATGCCACCTCCTCTGAATTTGAATTGTTGGTAAATGTTATCTTGTGCTCACTGTCTTTAATTTATTCTGTCGGTTTCCTCCTCTGTCCTCTCTGCAGGGTCGCCCCTCTGGTGATGCTTTCATCCAAATGAAATCACCTGACAAGTCATTTATGGTGGCCCAGAAGTGCCATAAAAAGACCATGAAGGACCGTTACGTCGAGGTGTTCCAGTGCTCCACAGAGGAGATGAGCATCGTGCTGATGGGAGGAACCCTGAACCGCAGCGGCCTCTCCCCTCCACCCTGCAAGCTTCCCTGTAGGTTAACTCCACCAAATGTTTGTTTCTGTTTTATATAATATAGATTTATAAGGACACTGATCAACTTAGAAAGTGTGTGTGTGTGTGTGTGTGTGTGTGTGTGTGTGTGTGTGTGTGTGTGTGTGTGTGTGTGTGTGTGTGTGTGTGTGTGTGTGTGTGTGTGTGTGTGTGTGTGTGTGTGTGTGTGTGTGTGTGTGTGTGTGTGTGTGTGTGTGTGTGTGTGTGTGTGTGTGTGTGTGTGTGTGTGTGTGTGTTCCCTTCCTTCCGGAACAGTGATGCCAGTTGAGACTGGACTGAATCCAACTCTGTGTACTTTGCTTACTTATGACTCATATCTGTTTTAGGTGCTGGAGATTAGATTGGGACTGGCAGCCACTGGGGAGCACCTTCAATTCTTACTTTTCTGTGTGCATTTATATATTTTTATTGATTAACAAATCTTTACCCTTTTTTATCTTAGATTTATTAAGTCGTTTCCTGAGAGAGGTGGTTTTTCCTTTTTACTAACCAGAAAAGTCATGGTGATTTCTTTTTGCATGTAGTTTGACCCTGACTAACACATCCGGCTCCACAAGGTCAGCAGTGTTGTGTGTCACTCTGACATTGAGGGAGACCACCGCTGCCCAGAGCCCACACGGATAGTGGCTGTTTGCATGTAAATACATCCATACTGGCATTTGTGTTTACATTGTAGGTATGAGAGCCTGAAGGACACAGTAATCTTTGTAAATGAAAGACCTGGCATACAGAAGGTGTTTATGGCAAGCTCTCCAGTCTGATGTGGTGGTGTTTTTTTTTTTTTTTTTTTTTTTTTTTTTTTTTTTTTTTTTAGAGGTTTTGCCGTCAATATCGTAGTGTTCTGCTAATCCGCTTCCTTGCTGTGATACATGCAGAGACTCTGCTACATCGGCTTAAACAAGTCCACCAGGGAGTTTAACTATTTCTAAACACCTATTTGAAAGTAAAAGTGAAGAAGAATGTTATTACCTAGACCAACAGTGATTTCTTAGCCTTTGTGACTGCATGTGTTGCTCTACCTTACTGTATGTGCAGCTCTGGGGATAGCAGTGATAGGAATATTGGCCAAAACTAGGATTTTTTTTTTTTTCATAGAAAAAGTGACTTAGACGATTGATTGACCAAAATAGTTGCCGATTAATTTTGTCTGGCAAACGATAAATGATTTTTCAGCTCTAAATAATGCTGATCATTAGGGTTGGGCGGTAATACGGTATACCGCGGGGTCTTAAAAATAACAACGGTATCAGTTTCAATACTGTAATAAAAAAAATGCAATGCACTTATATAGGAGACAAGGATTAAATATTAAATATAATTTTATGTAATTATGTGTGGTTATCATCACGTGACAGTGTGGAGGAGAAAGTAGTTTTTTTTTTTTTTTTTTTTTTGTGTTGTTATTGTTTCAGTATTAGGGTTTGGTATTCAGTTTCTGAACAGTGCACGAGCCAACAGTTTGACGCAGTCTGAGCCTTACGTCATCATTTTTAATTAGTCACGATAATACCGTATACCGCGGTAAAATAGGGAGGAGGTTTGACGGTATCAAAATTTGGATACCGCCCAACCCTACTAATCAGTCTGCCTTAATCAGGAGATACCTTAACCTCTAAATAGTATTTCAGGGTCTGGATCATCTTTTGCAAGCTCAAGCTTCCTTTTTAGTAAGAATTGTTTTATTGCTTAAGGTTTGTTGCAAAAGTCTCAACCCTGATGTCTAATATTGTCTTCATTCATAATCACTGGGAGTATAGTGTAACACAAGACACATTGTTTCTGTACAGTTTGTAGCCTGTTGAAATCCCCATGCGGCATGTTGTAAATATTAATTTATGTTCTTTATACTTTTACTACTGGCAGGACTGTGCTTGCACTGAGAACAACCTGTAAATGACCAGACTCTGTATGTATATATCTTTGTCGTTTCTCTAGGTCTGTCTCCCCCCACAGCCTACGCTGCCTTCCCCACCCCCCCTACCATGCTCTCTGAGGCGGCCCTCTACCAGTCCCCGCTGCTGGCTGCTCCCAGACCACCTCACACCGTCACACACAGCCCTGCTCACACTCTGGCCTACTACCCTCCTCATCCACATCTGTACATGAATATGAACATGAACTACACAGCTTACTACCCCAGGTTAGTACATCACCAGTAACCGCTAACTAATAGGTCATTGAAAAAGTTTCACAGCTCCCTAATATTTGTACCGTCTGCCTTAACTTCTTGCCTCTTTGGTCCTTTCAAATGTCTTCCCTCCTTCACCTGAAATACTCTCTCTCCAGCCCCCCAGTTTCTCCTTCCACAGTTAGCTACTTTGCAGCTCCACCGGGAGCAGTGGCAGCCCAACCCCACCCTGCTGCAGCTGCCGGCTCTTCTGTGCTGCCTCAACCTGGCGCCCTGGTCAGGATGCAGGGCCTGCCCTACAACACTGGAGTCAAGGACATTCTCAGCTTCTTCCAGGGATACCAGGTCAGCACATGTTACACTGAAATGAATCCACAGATATAAAATTGCATTGGTATTTGCAAGTAAGTTAGGGGCCACCCAAAGATGCCCAGTGTGTACATGTGCAGCCATATTCTGCAAGAGGTTAAAGCGGCACCTTCTTTCCAGAAGGCCCAGTGCAGTGTTGCAGTAAGTTGTGCAAACCATTTACACCTGCCACTTTATGATGTTAAATTTAAATGATGACCAGGATAACAATAGTGTGTGTGGCTTTATTTAGTTGATTGTAAGTTCTTCCCACAGCCTGCAACATATGAAAGTCTAGAGCTGCTACTAAGCTTTAAACCCTGCAGCGAGTAAGATTTACTTGTTTCCATTGGTGCTTTTTTTTTATTGCAAAATCGCACCACAGTAAGATTCCGTTAAAAGACATGTGCACTTGTGCTGTCCTCCTTTCTTTGTGCTTCCCATATTTTCCGCTGCCAGTCTAAATTAGGTGGAGTCCTCTGAAGCAGGTATGAACCTGAGAGGTGTGGCTTCAGTTTGGCACATTGGGGAGGGAAGGGTAGGAAGGGTGGGGGTTTGAGGTGAGGGGTTGTTCTGTTTTGGCATATAGTTTGGGTCTGCTCTGCTGTTGGTCTTTATGGCTTATGTCATTTAGGTCTGTCTGTCTGTCTGTAGGGTGTCTCTGACTGTAGGGTGTAGCCAGCATCAAATTTACACCAAATAAGATCTTCTTTTAAGTTGCACTCAGGAGAGCTTTACATGCTGACTGATAACGCAAAGCTAACTCCAGTCCTGACTGTTGGCTGAACTACCGTAACTGTATGCTTAATGGAACTTAGTGTGTTTTTCTGGCAGCAGTAGCAACTCTCACACTGGCCTCGGGTGGTTCCCACACCAGTATTGGTGTCCTTTACCACAAAATCCTATGCTTAATCACACGTGCAGTTCAAAGTGTGTGTGTGTGTGTTTTGGCGTGTGTGTGTGTTTTGGCGTGTGTGTGTGTTTTGGTGTGTTTGTCTTTTTAAAAATGTGTTTTTGAGAATATATACCTCTGCCTCTTGTGTGTATTTAAAACTGTGTACTGTTCATGTGTGAAACAATGTGGAAGCCTCCCTCCCTGACTGTCCGTTCACTATCATGCTATCTGTAGTACGCCCCTGACGAGTACAGCGGCATGGTTCAGATGAGTGAACAGGCCCGGAGTCTGATTCAGCCCAAAGAATGGCTCTGTCTTTAGGCACTCACCCCAAGGTAAGAGGAGCCTCCAGACCAGAGAACCAGAGTGGACAGAGAAGGCATTTCCTTTACTTAAATAACCTCTATAATGCACAACATGCAGCAATGGACTAGCATCTAACTACCCAATAAGCACTGAGTTGGTGATTGGTGGTCAGGTTAAAGGTTAAAGTTTGGATACATTTTGTTGAAAATGTCACACTCTAGGCTACGTAAAACATTATCATCATTTCAGTATATTCAAACATGTAGCAGGTGCCTGCTTCACATTGAAACCTATTAATTTAACTTTTGAAATGACGGCACATCTTTTAACCCGCATATCACCAAACCCAATGCTTGTTGTGAGTTTGACCACACTAGTAAGCTCACTAAATCAAAAATGAAATCGGATCAGAGATTTTGCCACAGAAAACATTTTTTGCAATCCACACATCTTACAGAAACATTGTAGCTTCCTAAATAAGGCATATGTGTTGTGCTCACTATGGACAATTTGTACGACATGAAATGAATACGAACGAACGAAGGTTCTTACCATGACAACAAGTCACCACACGTGCCAGCCACATAATCATTTGACACGACTAATCTAAACCGGAATGCCCAATCTAGCCAACAAAGTTCTGAGCTCCTGACCCGGCATGTCTGCCTGCTGCTTCCCAAACAAATCTGCCTCATAACTGAAGTCTCTCCTGTACGCCTGTTGGTAATGCTGAGTCCTGACACCTAAAGGAGTGAATACATATAACGCAGAATGTATAAAATATCGGGGACATTTGTTTGCTTTATTGTCATCTGAAGTGACTGCAGCTCAAAACTATTTTCTTACAGCCATAACACTATTCACCACTGTAGACATGGCTGACTCTGTGCCTGTCTTGTGCCTTCCGTTTATTCCTTAATGTGGATTATCAGTTCAGAGAGACACACACACACACACACACACACACACACACACACACACACACCCCACACCTCCATATATGTGTGCCTGCTCTACCAACTGGGCTAACCCGGCCACATTATCAGTTGACTTTTACAACTTGAACTGCCTCCTGCAGAAGATTTGCATCTCGTATGTTTGCAGAAGACGACAGCTGCTCTATGCAGGTTGTTTGGTATTGAAAGTGTGGCTCTAAGTAATCATTAAAGAGATGAAATGAATGATTAATGACATGAAAATCTAAATCTAATTATCAAATAAATGTTTAAAGGCTTGTAACGCGATATCAGGAAAATGTTCTTGGTATTTTGTACATTCTGTGAATAGTGTTCTGCAGCAGATGCCGATAATCTGTCTGCAGGGTTTTCATTCCAAGTGAACGTACCCAACGTGGACCTGAGAGAGGAATTAAACCGTAAAGCCACTCAGGATTCACGTGTTGGCACGTCCATGTTCACAGTGAAAACTATTTGTATGCGTCTTCCTTAGGGAGAAGTACGACCTTCACAATCAGTTGAGCTTTTAAATAGTGATTTTAAAAGTTATTGTATCACTCTTTTTATTTTAATTTTCTCAACATTGTCACCTAAAGCATTTGGTTATATTTCGCCAAAAGATACCGTTAAAAGACCAAGCACTACCTACTGAACAGAACGGAAAAGCATTGGATACTTTCATATTCATCCTCTGCTAACAGAAGTATCGATTTAGGATCACTGCGAACGTACAAACCTCACTTTCACTCAGTCTTGATTCAGCACGAGACACACACACACACACACACACACACACACACACACACACACACACACACACACACCACCTCATGAAAATGGTTTCTGAACCAGGACCCCTGGTCCTGAATGTAATGTCCCGCTGACGCTGTCTCCCTCTCTCCTGCTCTGACGTGTACACTTGATGGATTTGACTGCTTCCATTACCAATGTAATCAGTGACTTGTTTCATATCTGCATGTCAAGAAAACTGATTTTTCTTTGCATCAAAATGAAGTTTGATGCAAGACGTGGATGCATGCAGACTAACCGATGATTACTGTGTGTGTGGTGCCTCGTGGGTTCCAGGTACCCTGGGAACAGCATGTACTCTGCTTTTGCTCTTTAATCTCTGCCCATTAATCTTTCTTTTTTTTTTTTCTTTCTACCTAACTGGACCGGTTTGAGGAGATGATCTTTTCCCAGGGCATTGTTTGTCCTTGGCTTTCTGGGCTCCCCCTGGTGTTTTGACGGTGCAGCTGCATCAACACAAGTGACGCTGATTGTCTCGCGTGTTTTCTCTCCGTTCCTTTCTCTTTCTGCAGCTCCAGCCAGACGCCGTTCTCATCTTGTACAACTTCAGCGGCCAGTGCAGCGGCGAGGCCTTGATCACCTTCCATAGCGAGGAGATCGCCAGGCGGGCCGTAGCCGAGCGCTCCAACCACCCCTTCTACGGCCAGCAGGTCCACTTGGTCTTATGTAACTGACCACTAGCCGTTCATCTCTCTCTCCCCCCGACGCCCCGTAATTTAACCTCCCATTGAAGAGCACTCTCCTCCCAAAAGCATATTATGCAGCAGCAGTTTTTCCAGTTGATCCCAGGGCCACTTCAAACAGCTATCCAACACCTCCCTTTGCCGGTGATCTGCCATCATGAATACACAGCTGGCCGGGACACTCCTGAAGCTGTTTGTTTGGAGTTTGGACATCGCTGGTGAAGCAGCTGAAGTCAGTAAAGCTTCATCTTGGGCTCATGACTTTGTGGATGTCCAGATAGCATTTCTGTGTATTTGCGCCTTTTGTAAGAGCTGGTTGTGGAGATAAGATGGTGTGGAGCCTGGACAAATATGCATATATGCCCCCCCCCCCCATATGTCTGTACAGATGTTTATCCTGAAATGCTTGAGGCTGTACAAACCACTTCTGCACATGATCATTTTTGTATATTTCTAAAATTTCCCTCTTAACCACTACAATACTTTGACTTTCCAGAGTTTATTACCCTTTGTGTTAGCTCTATGCAAACACGTGTGTATGTGCATGCACAATGTTTATTAAGTTGATGGCCTCCAGCAGTGTAGTGGTGCCATTAAAAAGAGAGAGAAAGAAGCCATAAAGACTACTGAAACAGAGGGAATATCTAACTGTAGTTCTCAACGGTAATGGATTTATTTAACCCAACGTTGAGCTGCAGCGACTATTAGTTAAAACTACAGCAACACCACAGATGTGCCAGCGTACCAACTAATTTGTAACGGGGGTTTTTTTTTCTATAAAAAGCATTTATGTGTATACTTACGGTATGTCATCCCATTTAGATTTTTTCCAAGCACTACAGATTGATTTGCTCTAATGTAAGCGTTAAGTGACAGAGCGTCTTTAATGGAGTACGACAAACTGATTCTATTTTTATTAATCCCATTTCCCTACGCATTGTTTTGAGGTTTTGTTATGGAATATATAAAGTCAGAGGCATATCTTGAAGCCTTTTATAATGATCGACCTCAGCTACTAGATCTCCGTTTTGGTTTCCAGACGATTTATAACAATCAATCTGTAGCTGCTTTAATTCCTGTTTATGACCATATTACTGTGTAAAAGGTGCATGAGTTTTTCTGTGGCAGGCTGGCTGACAGCTGCCCCCCCACCCCTCTTTACCATGCTTACATTACCCAGAGTGCAATACTGGCCCAAACACAGCTAGGTCATCATCTGGTGGCAGAGGAGATATTTCTTTTGTTGCAAGTTTGTCACTTGTATGAATTTAGATCTGTGTAAGACTATACACAATAAATAATGTTGACAATGTTCCATGTTTCATTTGGTCTTATTTAAAGGGATGAATTCATAAGGCACCAATAAAATCAATAAATGTTGCCCAAACATAAAAAAATATGTTCTCATAAAGGGAATAAATACACTTTAAAGATGTGGTGTGAACAGTCTTTTTCCCTTAACATGCAGGGTCTCATTTAGTCGAATGGTCAGAGTGAGAATAGGCTGAATTGCTTGGTGCCCTATTCTATTGAAAGACAACTCCTAAAAGAATGAGGGGAAGAAAAAAAAAAAGCATGCTGTGTATTTGTCTGCAACTATTTCACTTTTGATAATACCACTAGATTTCTATACAGTACATACGGCTCCGTGATTGTGCATTCTATCGTTTTCATGAAAGCCAACTTAGCTTAAGTTTACTTAAATTTCAGAATTTCAACTTTATTTAAACAAATTAGTACCAAACTACTGCCAACTATTCATGCTGTAGTAATATAAGTACTTACTGTATACTTGCATACTTTAATAATAATGTATTATTAATTATTCTGCACTAATATAAGACTTTATGAAAGTAAAAAGTTCACAGTATATCATCTTTGTTATGTCTTCCTGTTAGTTTAACCTTTGAGTTAATACTAGCTGTGCTGAGTTGGGAAAGAAAAGGCTGCTGATGTATCAAACACATGGAGAAAAAGTGACACAAAGCCATAGCTGAGTTTTTTGTTTTATTGATATACACTACTTTAGAGCCTACAGTATGATGCAAGGTATTCCCTTTGAATAATTTCAAAAAGCACTGCAGTCTTAAAAATTACAAAAAAATTTAACATACAAAATATACAAGAAATGACAATACAAGGCTCGGTAAACATCAGCTAAACCTGTATTTCCCTTATATTTTACAAAACATATGTATATACACGTGTGTGTGTGTGTGTATATATATACACACACACATATATATATATATATATATATATGTGTGTGTGTGTATATATGTATATATATATATATATATATATATATATATATATATATATATTCAACACTCATACATGTCCCCAACCTTTTAAGGAATGACATCCATTTCAAAGTATCAAAAATAGAGCTGTACAGTCTCTGTTGCTTTACCATAATGTAAAATGGGAACATATTGTTCGGTCTTTGGTTGGGACAGACGAGTACGGCAGCCAGAGTTTACTGTCAATGCTGGTTTTGTTTTGTCTTTCAAACTGCAGAACCAGCTTCATATGCAAAAAAAAAAAAAAAAAAAAAAAGACATATCCCTCCTCCCACCGAACCCTCAATGTCCACACAGTGTCCCCTCCCCCCCCTCCAAAAAACAAGTAAAATAATAATAGTTATAGAAAAAAAAATCAACCCAGCATACAGACACACTGACAAACTGGTTTTCAAACAAGAGTTAAGGCATCCTAACTGTTTACATAGTGACATGATACTCTCACTATCTGAATATTCATTTTTTCTTTTCCGCTCTGTAAAGTTCATAGGCAACATTACAAGTAGTTTATAATCTCGTTTTTCATATTCATTGTCATATCTCACATTTGCTGCTCTTATAGTTTGCATAGCCTAAATGCATGTGTGTGCTTCTGTTGTTGAAAACAGGACTCTTAAGAGTTCCTGTCTTCTGTACAGCATATTTGGTACAAACACCAACCAACCATTTATCCCCCACACACACACACACAACTGAATTTATTAAAATGCTCGCACTGTCCTTGACAAGGCAGATTGGCTGATGGACAACTCCAGAATGCTAACAGACTCAATCAAGCATCTACAACAAGTCTACAGTCTACAGTCTACTTCTACGTAGAGGCATCAAGGTCTTTTTTTTTTGTTGTTGTTTTTTTTTTTTAACCATTTTAAAAGGCATTAGCAGAATTATAATGCATAGCAGAATCATTTTTTGGAAACTGTCACCTGGAAACTGACTTCAAACCGTCATAAGCAACACTCCTCAGCTCTCTCATGCAGGAGCATTATTGTCAAGCTTAAGGCAAAAAAAACCAAACCAATGGGAATCTGTCCACGCCAGAAACCTGCCTGAAGACGCTCTTTACTCGAGACTGTGTTATTGCTGCCGTACAGGCACTGCATATCTGTCAGAATAAGAAATATGAATACATCATCGT
This sequence comes from Perca flavescens, assembly GCF_004354835.1. Lineage (NCBI taxonomy): Eukaryota > Metazoa > Chordata > Actinopteri > Perciformes > Percidae > Perca > Perca flavescens. The sequence goes on from NC_041331.1 coordinate 30,977,258, forward strand.
GAATAGACACCTTTCTGGAGACAATGAGAGGAGAAGTGTTTGATTGTGAACAGCAAACATAGACTGTGGCAAACAAGGGAAGTGCATCCAGATGTTCTCCCTACTTTGGGATTTGTCATTTTTACCTTGTTCGTTAAAGAGGGGGAACACCACATACATGTAATATATAAACATCTTTAAGTATAAATATACTTTCCCATTATATCGTCATACCGTCACAGGTATGGTGGCTGTCAGGAATTCAAAGGCACACAAGGGCCCCTGGGAGATTTGGAGAGTTATTGCATGAGAAGAAATTTCAGAGGCAGAGACGTCTGTCTCTGTGGATTAATAAAAACACTTCTCTGTAACCTGGAAAATAAAGGGGCATCTTCAAATATCTCTGAATGAAAAATGAAAGGGGTAACTCAGTCCTTAAACCCCACATGTCCCTCTTTAGGATTCATAAAATCGTGTTTCCGAAACATTATTATAGTCACACTCAAAGCCAGCTGTGCAAAAGAGCAACAACAAAAAAAGCTTTAGCTACCATTCAAAGCTGCGAAGTGTTAATAAGGCATTTGTTCAACTTGAAGAAGATAAAGAAATACAGGAGAGGGAGGTCGTAAATGAGGATAACACAAGAGACAAAAGGAGGAAGAGAGAAGGGGATTCATGTACAGATATCTACACGGCTGAAAGGTTGCTAAAAGTTGTGGAATGTTGCAGGCTGCAGATCCCAGACCAGCGGCAGAGGAGCTCGTCCTCCCCGCTGGGTCCCTGCACTCCGGAACCTGAATGGTTGTATCATCTTGAAAGGGACAAAAACAAGGAGCGGACGGTGTCGTCATCACTGAGCCAAGAGTGTTCAGCCAGATACTCAAAATTCTTACTTTTTTTTTAAGCTAATAATTGAAATTCTGATCCTTCAGGGTGGTTTGGAGTTGAATTTGGCAATCCAATTTTACAGCAAACGAATTTCTCATCTCTAACTTCCAAGTGTGATTAGTTACAGGAGTAACGGAATCCCAGCTCTGGCTTCCCGTGAGAGAGCACTGTGCACTCCGGAGTTTTCTCTGATTCTTATATGTCTCAAGATGTCTTCGCTGACGAAGGCCGATGCTGGTGACAGGGGGAGGACAACACACGCTTGTTGTATTGTCTCTGCGAGAGAGAGAGAGAGAGAGAGAGAGAGAGAGAGAGAGAGTTCTTCAAAAAGCGAGTGCTCCAGAGTCACGGACAGCTGATTGGTCAGGAAGACAGCGGTGCTTTGAGAGGGCAGGCACCCACCTAATGAAGAGGGACGGGGGTCGCGTCTTATTCTCCAACCATCTTAACCTCGCTCATTTTAAACTCCACATGCTCCTATCCCCCCGCTCACCGTTCTCTTTACTCTGTGTGGGGTTGCGAGTTCTGTATCTATATCTCTAAATAAGCTAAATCGTTTTTAAATGAAATCGGAGGAGGCCAGCGAGAGTGTCTTCTTGTCCGGCTGGTGGTGGAGCAGGTCCATGAGCGGTTTGGAGACAGAATCTCCAAACCGTATTCTGTCTTTGACCACGGTCTCTTGTCTCGTCCTGCCCTCTTGTCCCTGACCAGGACTGGGGGGGTCCGGGGTCAAGAACTGGAGGGGGTGGGGGGGTGAGGGGTGGGGTCATGTCCCAAAAGCCTGTGTCGGGGCCTAAGTGTTGGCTGGGCTATGACTGGCTGTGTGCTGCTGGAGGACCACGAGTGCTGGGGGACTGGGACATGTCTCTGCCGATGATTTCATTCACTGTGAAGAGAAAAAACAAAACAAAAAAACAAGACACGTATTATTACCTATTTAAGGTATCATTTACTTAGATTACATTTGACCGGAAATTAGTGAAGGGTGTACGATGCCGACGCTCCGAAGCTCGTTTCACTTCTGTGAAGATGACGTCTGAAGTCCATAAAGCTAAAAGATACAAGTGATATACACACTGGTGGGAAAATAACAGAGGAGAATAATTGAAAAATAGGGTGATGTATCCGGGCTGGGCAATATATCGATGTTATACCGATATCGCGATATGAGACTAGATATCGTCTTAGATTTTGGATATCGTAATATCGTAATATGTTAAGTGTTCTTTTCCTGGTTTTAAAGGCTGCATTACAGTAAAGTGATGTACTTTTCTGAACTTACCAGACTGTTCTAGCTGTTCTATTATTTGCCTTTATTCACTAAGTCATTAAATAATTTCTGGTGATTATTTATCAAAAATCTCATTGTGTAAATAACATTTTGTGAAAGCACCAATAGTCAACCATACAATATCGCCACCGAGATATTTGGTCAAGAATATCGTGATATTGGATTTTCTCTATATTGCCAAGCCCTAGAGCTGGGCGATATATTGATATTATATTGATATCGTGATATGAGACTAGATATCGTCTTAGATTTTGGATATCGAAATATGGCATAAGTGTTGGCTTTTCCTGGTTTTAAAGGCTGCATTACAGTAAAGTGATGTCATTTTCTGAACTTACCAGACTGGTAACCGTTCTATTATTTGCCTTTACCCACTTAGTCATTATATCCACATTACTGATCAAAAATCTCATTGTGTAAATATTTTGTGAAAGCAACGTAAGTCAACACTACAATATCGTCTCTGTATCGATATCGAGATATTTGGTATTTGATATTTTGTCAAAAATATCGTGATATTTGATTTTCTCCATATGGCCCAGCCCTATGGTGTACACTACACTACAAAAAAAAAGTACAACAAAGTAATAAGGTAATAAAATTAAAACTTTTTAACAAGAAAACAACGGCCCATCTCCAATCATTACATTGATGAACTACAAGATTGAAAACCATGAACTCAACGAGGCGTCGTCCTGAAAGGCTGCTCTACGTTTAGAAAACCACCAGATGTCCCTGTGCATGCTGGGTGCTGGTGGAGATGAAGTTCAGTAGAAGTACGGACGTCTGGCCAGCAGAAGGCAGTGTTGTTCCACGCTGAGCTCCTCACAAGTCTGAAAGCTCTAACTCAACCAGCCATGGAAAAAATAAAACTCAAACAGACCAAAAGGTCACAAAAGTCACAGAGGTATAATTACTCCTCACAGAACAAATGAGAGAAACTATTCCATTCACTAAATGCACCAGTTCTGACCTCTGTTTGAGTCAAAAGTTACCATGCTGGTAACCCACAGCATGTAAACACAGACGGTCCGTTACTTCATTAGAGCTTTAATGGCGGTTCAGTACATTTCCTCCGGCCTGTTCATGGGGTTTGTAAGCATGACAAAAAAAAAAAAAAAAAAAAAAAAAAAAAAAAAAAGGGCCGTGTGAAACCAATCCATTGTTAAAAACACGTTGCGGAGGCCCGGGGTGGCACACAGGCACAGCGAGTTTAATTACTCCGCCGACTCGGTTACAGCCTGATTTCAGATAAATAACAGATAACTCTTTCTCCTGCACTGTTGTTTTTCAGCCGGCGCGCGGGATAGTTTTACATCTGCTGCCTCCATTCAGCGTCCACACTGGGACCACAAGAGACACAGCGGGGAGCTAGTAAAAAGTGCAGCCGTGAAGTAAATCAACTTCAAATACTTTGTCACGGTGAGGCCGACACGAAAACAGACAGGCCGAGAGGACACCGTTTGGTCAAATTCACGGAAAAATAGGATGTGGACAGGGTTAGAGCTGTAACAATTCCAAATGTTGCCGTACAATTGAAATAATTGCGATTAACGATACATAATTGTCTCTGTCAGTCAAATTTAAAAACATTTATTTATTTATTACCTTTTCAAACAAAATAAAGTTTTGAATGAATTCCAGGATACATCTTTTGGTTATATAATCACTGTCATGTGACCCAGATAATGTTATAACACAAGTACACAGCAAACCCCCCCCCCCCCCTTTTATTTTTGTTGCTATGAACATGTATAGATAGGGTCAAGTGCCAACACCTAGCATACTTTTCACTGTCCAAACTGACTAATTACTTATACATTCAATTACAATTTGGCATATCTAAACAAAATCAACAATGACTGTCAACAGTCATACCCTTCAGCCCCTTAGCTAAAGTTAGCAATTCATTGCGGTACAAAGAAACAGCGATTATGTAAAATAATTGACAATTATGTAATAATTGTTACAGGCCTCGTGGCCAGGGTTAGCTCAGTTGGTAGAGCAGGCGCACATATATAGAGGTTTACTCTTTGACGCCGCGGGCTCGACTCCGACCTATGGCCCTTTTCTGCGTATCATTCCCCCTCTCTCTCCCCTTTCATGTCTTCATCTGTCCTGTGGAATTAAAGGCCTAAAATGCCCCAAACATTTGTTACAGGCCTAAACAGGGTTTTCACTGTAACAATTGTGTGTGTTTGGTTTTTGTTTTATCATTTCTGGAGGTGATGCTGACAGGTCAGAAACAGGCTTGGCAAACTGGTTTGGGAGGGTGCAACAGAGACCTCCGGCCCAGTATGACACTGGGAGAGTTACCTGTCTGTACACGACAGCTCCTCTCTCCTCCACCTACCCTGTCCACTTGTGCAACTGTACTGTAAAATCACACACCCCTCAGGCCATAATAACACAACTGTATTACTCTAACTCCATAACAAATGAATAAACAGGACAGGGGATGACTCAGTCAATGATGAGAAAATGAACCCAGCCAAGTGTGTGTTTCATGAGAAAAAAAGAGAATATTTAAATGCGATGACACACAGAGTGTTCACATGAATGCTGTGAAAAAAAAAAAAAAAAATGTGTTCAACAACTTTCATCAGTTCAGTCAAATATAATAATCATTCATATTTGTTTCACAATTTCATCATCTTCTCTTCAAACTACAGTTTGCTCTAAGTCAATTTTTCTTGTGTATTATTAACGGCACATATTTTTTCTTGTGTATTATTAACGGCACATATTTCCATTACCCCTTGTTTCTTTTAGTCTTTGTCGCGTGACCAACCGTTTCAAAATTCTGTTGTTTTATTTGTGTTTTCTGCTGCTTGCTTTTGTGTCTGGCCACCATCACTCACATCATCCTGTTAGCGTGGGAGGCTCTTCCTTTCCCATGTCAACCATGTTCTCTCTCACACACACACACACACACACACACACACACACACACACACACAGTCACACTCAGAGCACCACCACGCATTTATGAGACTACACTGTGACTATCAAAGCAAACATTTACTTTTGTATATATAACACTAAGGTACAATATACATCAAGTTAGCCAGTTTATTGATTTTGTCACGCAATTCAATTGGTGAAATAAAAAGTGTGACGGAGGACTACAGATCTCCTTTAAAGGCCATGGCTTTTCAAAAGACACGTGTTGCAACTTTGCTAGAAAAAAAAAAACAGCATCTTACTGCTGTTAAAGGACCATCAGAGCAGCTGTATCCATACTAGTAGCTGGGACAGTGACTCGGCTTCTTTTGTTCAAGCTCCACATTCATTTAGTGAAATGTAGCTAAGACATGTTTTAGATTTCACTCCTATATTCTATATTTCACTTCTTTTAACACAGAACAAATGTATAAAACACCTTAAATGTGTCTACACTTGTCTTCCAAAACCGATCATGGTGTGTATAAGGCTCTAATTTAAACACTAATAAATGAAACGACTGGGTCAATCGCAGAGCTATGTTTACGGGCCTGTCGCACACAGCTGACATGTTGTGCGGTAAACTCTGCAGCTCTGTTGATTCATGGGAGTGAATCTGCTCCACCAACACCACCACAGGAATATGAGCAACATAGTGCGAAGTGTGACAGACCGACATCAAGTGGGCGTCTGCAGAAATCATATCACTTTCCGCTGTACTGTTTAGATTGTTGCAGAGGCAAACATGAACCTATCGACTGATAAATAAGAGAGAGAGAGAGAGAGAGAGAGAGACCGGGGGCAGTAGTCATCAAACAATCTAAAAAACCCATGACTCCGTCAAGGGCAACGTTACACTAATTCCTCTCAATTTGATTCACTCCGTTTTTCTCATTTAAAAAAAAGTGTCAGAAGAGGTTTTCCCACACAATCTTTCAGAAAGAGTTTCTTTAGGCTTCACTCTTGATATTACAGCTGCGCTCAATGTAAATTTGGACGACTTGATTACGGGGCTGTTTGAAGAAAGACTAAGCTCATTCTGAAAGTGAATTTCCATCTTTTTCAAACAGACAGACAGATCGCTCGTTTTCCTTTTGAGAAAAAGTTAGCGTGCGTATACTAAAAGACAAAAGATACAAAGCCCAAAATGAACTGAAGTAATCTGCAAAAGTTTCATCAGTTGACAACATAGAGTAAGCGTAAAGTATTTTACATAAAACAAAGGTTCATTTGACCATGTCGGTGAGCAATAATCTATGCTTCAGATACAATCATTTAATTAAAGCCGGGCTCCACACCAATAATCCAGAAGCGAAAGAGAGGTTTGAGTCGAGCCTGGCCTACAAAGAGTTTCACATACTGATAGTGTTTTCTCAGATTTACTGGTATTGTTCATGACAGTGCAACAGAAAGCCGATGATTCAGCGCTGCCTGCCATAGTAAGTGCGGCCTGAATGGCTCAGCCTGGAGGGAGATCCTCTGCAAATGACTGGGAGGGGGGCTCCCTAGTCAAAATATACATCTGCAGCCAGCCGAGTACTATTACTACTACTACTACTGCTCTCAGGTAGGCTTATATCAGATGGATCCTTCCGCTGTGTGCTCGTGGCTTTTAATGCTACGTTTTGGTTGAGATAGGATTTCAAAAAACCAATAAAGTCCACTCCTGTTTATCATCTATATAGCCATCAACACTGCTTCTTGTACTGTGCTTTAAATGTTTTTATTTTAATATTTTATCTAAAATGTCCTTACTCATCTTTAGGAACAGGCTTCTTTGTGTTTCAAAGGAAACGCAAGGGAAATAAGGGCTGGTTTAAATCTCCATAAACAAGGCTAGTTACAGTCATTTATTGAATTAACAACATGGCATCATGACTTTGCGTAAACATACACGCCACTTTCCTAAAGCCAAATGGTGTGTTATCTGTACACATTTTGAGCTGTCCATGTGTATGTCTACGCTGTATACAGTGGATGTAAACATACACACAAAAAAAAAAAAAAAAAAAAATGGTTGGGTTTAGGAAAAGAACATTGGGAAAGGCTTTGATAACACAAAAAACGACAAAAATATGACGCTGACCAATGTCACACGCTTAAGAAAACAATAAACGGTTGGGTTTAGGAAAGAAACATTGGAGAAGGCTTAAAAAAAAAAAACAGTTGACAAACGCCACATGCGGGAAATGTTCCCGGCTCTCCTGGGTGAAAGTCCTGTGTTTTACCCATCCACAGACTTACGTGCTTTCATACTACTCGCAACGGCGAAATTTCACACGGAATGTAAGTCATTGGTGGCCGAACGGCATTGATAAACACGTTAAAAAGCGATTATGCGTCTTGATAACACGCAAAAACGCAAAACTCCCCCACGCAGTTGCCAGTAGCCAAGGAGAACACGGAGGTCATTATCTTCACTTGAGTTTCTGCACGCGGAAGTCGCCGGACGCCTCAATCTTCTGAACCTAGCCATACTGAGAAATACAGAGAGAGTTGTGTGGAGCTGATAGTGTTAATTAGCTTTGTAGGAACTCATTTGGCAATGGCTTGAATGTATCGGACATTCATTAATATATTAAAAAGTTACGCACTAAAGCTTTAAGCTTTAAAACATGGTCACAGTATTTGCAGCTTGCAAAAATGACAAAAATATGACATTTTTGCCTTGAGAAAGATACATTGTCAACATTGTGTAACATCTAGCAGGAGACCACTGAGATTGGGTAATCTCACATTTCTAAAGTGAATGTCAAAGGCGGTATACTGAAAATATTTCCATAATGCAAAGCAGAAGTGAAATAAGCAGATGGACACTCAGTACGATAAACATGTCTACTGTCAAAATGGAAAATGGGTAATTATCAAAACACTCTATGACACATTGAAAAAAAAAGTTCCCTGACCCTGGCTTAAAAAACATTACGCTGGCAGAACAGCTAAGAAAATAACTCGAAGACTGACTGATTCTTGAGTCCAGCAAATGAAGACAACATGCTACAATGGAAAACGTTTGTGCAAAGGGAACAGACAGAGGCAAGACTTGGTTTGCCTGCGAGAGGGAATATCCAAGCACAGTTTCCACTTGCAGGGCCCTGTAATGACATGCACACATCTTCGCCAATGAGCGATCACACACGCATTGGAAATAGATGGTCAGTTTGATGAAATCGAAATCTGCCAGGTCGACTCGCTAAAGATTTCTCTGGTTCACTCGTGTAACTCTGCCGCTGCTCTGTGATCAGTTTTATTTAAATTTCTTCTTTTGGAGTAAACTAGTAAGTGAGTGGGTGAGGATCCAGAGCACATCGGAGAAGCTCTTTATAAAAGTCAGTTTCTCAAAGTCACTCATTTCTGTGAATCATCGCTGGATTTCCCATTTGATCTGACGGTTAAGTGATTCACAAGACTCCTGCCTTTGATCCGGGACACAAAATAGTGGATCCATTACGATGGTTAACGGTACTTACTGTATCAGCAGAGAGCATTAAGCTGATGAGTCTCTGGAGTCAAACCATAATAACCCCAAAGCTTTCCCTGCCATTTAACAGATGGAGGTCAGGAGCTGCTAACCCATCTAAGATAATAGATGTGTTTTTTTCACTTGAGCAGAGAGTTTTGGTTAATGTTTCCTGTACCATGAAGATAATATACAGCAGTAGAGCTGCAACTAACATGTTTTTTTTTAAATGTATTATCATGTGATAGTTTGGTCTGTAACAAGTCAGAAAAACAGTAAAAATGCCTGTTCAAATTACCTAAAGTTCGAGTTAATGTCTTCAAATCGTGTGTTTTGTGAGTCCAAACTCCAAAGATATTTAATTTACTAGCACAAAAGACAAAGCAAAAAATCTTTACACTTGAGAAGCTGAAATTACAGAAGGTTTTGTATGTTTCAACTTCTCATTTGTTTTTTCAAAAAAGTAGAGTAGAGTTTTAAAACGAAATAGTATCTTCCACACTGCCGCGGAGGTGACTCATCAACTTAAACTTACACACACACACACACACACACACACACACACACACACACACACACACACACACACACACACACACACACACGTCAGCACCTGTACATTTATTAGGGGGAGTAAAATCTACTTCACCACTCTGTCAAGTCCTCACTTGTGCGCCATGAGCAATGTGGTGACTACTGTTCATTTTCCCGTCAAACACCGGCGCTCGATTCTTGGCTGACAAGCACAAATCAACACCAACACACACACTATTGAAGACAGTGCTGTCCATTTTCATAATAACTTGGTATATTCAGAATCATGAACCAAAAGTTCATATGCCTCCTGACTAAAGCAAAAGGCAGCACTGGCACCGTCCTCGCACCAGGCTCCAGCCTCCGCCAAGACCTCTGCATTACACTCTCTAAGACCTTAATTGTGTGGAAAGATGACACACAAAGTCTGTTTCCACTTGTTTCAGGGGAAAAGACCGGCAAATGTTTGCCATTGTTTTTAACGAGCAGCAGCAGCAGCAGCAGCAGCAGCATTTGATGGAAACGTATTTTCCTTCCACTGTTTTATTTTTTTTAATGCCATCGAATCAAGAGCTCTGTGTTATTACTCTGTTATGGTTGGTTAGTGGCAGCATGAAGCCTCTGACTAAAATGGTTCCATTCACACACACACGTCTGTGCACACAAAAATTATTTATGATTTATATCTGGTTGTTTCATACAAATAATCACAGTCAAATTAACTACAGATATGTTTACATTTCTTCCTGGTTGTGTACACACACATACAAATATCAGAAGTTAATGATTATGGAAAAACTAGTTTGTCGGATGCAATATCTATAGTGATGTGATGAATTCAGAGTTGTCAACCATTTAATGCTTTTACTGTAAATTAATTTGCTTTATGCTGTTGTTGATCTTTGTGATGGCAGCTATTAAATGACAATAAATGAGGCAGGTGCACCTTTACAGTACAAAAAGAACAATTGAGGAAGTTCAAATAAACGTTTTATGCCTTTCCAAAAGGCTACAATTTACAAAGTTAGCCAAAAAAAAAAAGAAATGGTAATTTCCAAGTTTAATTTCATGTATAATTAAATTTGGGATACAACTGGAGTCGTATTTCTCGCCACCTGTCAAAGATAAATCCAATATTCACTGGCGCTTTCTACCCAGTCAGGTTGGCCAACTCCTGAGAAAAATATCCTATTTTTTTTGGACTGCTAACTGTTGGCCTCTTCACCACTGACTTGTTTTATTAATTTACAGCTCCCTGCCATTTTTGCAACATTCAGGGAGCCTAAAGTCAGATTATGGACAGAGAGTCAGCTGCCCATGAGCTGAAGGAGTCTTAAAACTGAGAAGATGTTGCTGTTGATTCTCAGTGGAATCGGCAGCGCTGACCAGCCTTTGTCTTTACACACAGCTAGTTGTTTTGATGTTAAAGCACCGTGTTTAGTCTTTATGATAATTTTAGCTGCAGCCTCATATTTAACATACACACAAGAGTAGTATTGATCTTCTCATCTAACTCTGGGCAACGAAGCAGATAATCAATATCCCAAAATGTCAAATAATTGTTTGAATATAAAAAATTTGCATGTATGCAAGCCTCTGAGTAACAATGCTGTAGCCTGTTAAATTAAAAGTTTGCCTGAGAAATGAAAACGTCCACAAGTTTTTGTCTATTTCTACACAGTCCATGGTGGTCTTGTAAAGATAGAAAAACAGAACAGCTTTTAAAAGCTGTGTTCACTGCACGCACAGTAGGGGTGTACGATTCCGAAAATGTCACGATTCTATTCGGATTTTTAGGCTTACGATTTCATTCAAAAACGATTCTCGATTCAAAAAACAATTCACAGTATGTAAATGTGGTGTGAATGTGTAAATGTGTGATTGTAGTTAGGGTTGGGTACTGAAACCGGTACTTTTACCGGTACCGACTGAATCACGTCGGTACTACCGAGTATTGGTTCACGTAAAATCAAACAGTGCCAAATTTCGGTACCTGAGAGTGCGTAAGCTTATCTGTCCTCTCTGCATGTTGACAGAGCGCAGAGGTCCGACACACACACACACACACACACACACACACACACACACACACACACACACACACACACACACACACACACACACACACACACAAAATCAAAGTAGGCCCTTTCTTTTTAGAACTGTGGCAACTACAGTCCATTCAACAGAACTTTTGTGATGTGTCAGAATCACATAATGGATACACATTTGGGTGTAGGTGTATGTGTGTGTGTGTGTAACCACTGGCTGGAATCTGTACATTCTTTTGCAGAAACAGAAGCTGGTCTATGTGTTTTGGAGTGAGCATGCTCCGCTCTGCAGTTACGATGTCTCCAGCAGTGGAGAACACTCTCTCTGACGCAACGCTAGTACCAGGGATGCACAAATAGAGCTTAGCTAACTTAGCCAGGAGGGGAACGAGAGTCTCATGGGTCCTCCACCAGATCAGAGGTCTTCTGAGAGTGATAACGGGGAATCTCTGGGTGATGCCGTACCATGTGAGTTCTCAAGTTTGTGGTGTTTCCAAAATACTTAATTTTCGTTTTGCAAAGCCTGCAAATAGCATGATTCCTATCAAGTTCCGTCTTCCCCTCGAGGTTATAAAAGCCAAAATGTGTCCAAACTCTCGCCTTCAATGAGGATGGAGCAGGTTGAATAATTCTTTCTGTGAGGTTTGCCATTGTTTGCGCCGACTAAACTACTTCCGCTGCACTCGTTCTTCTTCTGATTATGACCATTGACATATATAAAGATTATGACAAGAGTGCCCAGGCGTCAGTGTGAATTCGACGCAGCGCCATCTATGGGAATGGCGAAGTAATGTCATTTCAGAACAATGGTGTCAAAATGAGAAAAAAAAAATATGAATCCATTTTTGGAATTCTATGAATCGATTTTGGTAGAGCTTGAATCTTGATTCGAATTTGAATCGATTTTTTTTGCACACCCGTAACGGACAGTGTCTTGTATATTTGATTACTTCTACAGGATAACGAGTTTCACTCTGTGTGTGCATTTGTGTCATTACTGTTGTGTCTCTCCTAAGGAGTCTATTATTACTACCCTCAATGCGGTGCTCTCGGTTTGAGGCAGCTGTACATTTTGGGCAGGGCAGGGCCAACAAAAGACCAGCTTTTGTTGTAAACACACTGCACACACTACAACACCCCAGTAACTGTTTACACACACACACACACACACACACACACACACACACACACACACACACACACACACACACACACACACACACACACACACACACACACACACACACACACACACACACACACACACAGACAAATACACACGAATGCTATCCCTTCCCATTCAAGCGAAAGAACCTGTATTTATTTTGTTACGGTATATATGCCAAACAGTGACCATGAAAAACTTTGATAAAATTTCATGATGGCACACCCAACCTTACTCTGTTGTTTTGATTTAGACATCAAAGCAGTAGAAATACACAAAGCTGCACATTTTAGTGACATTCAGCTCTGTCCCATGCTGCTTTGATGAAAAATTCCTTCTTTTCCAGTTCAATGCCTTTGTTAACTTAACATCTTCTCTTCATTTTTTTCACTGCAAGATCTAACAAAGAAATAAAGCCTTGCTGTCCGTCTGCTGTGATTCCAAAGAGGCTACTTCATATTTAATATATATTCTTTATCACTTTTGGATTAAGTCCAATTTTGCTGTAAAAAAGAAAAAAAGAAAAAGAAAAACTTCATTCAGTTGATAGGGACACATTAAAATATACATGTACTGTATTTAAAAAAGCATTTCATTATCCAGTATACACTTTACTTTAATCTCAGATGCCAAATACATTTCAGATTGAATGTCTCGGCTGAATGACCCTGCAGTGGGGTTGGAGCCTGACCTTGTCTGTCCATCTGTCTGTCAGTCTGTTTTCTCACATCCTGTGTCTCCTGCTTAGCGCACACACACACACACACACACACACACACACACACACACACACACACACACACACACACACACACAGTACACTCACACCTCCACAACATCAAACACAATACACCATTTAACACACGCACACGCACACACACACACACACACACACACACACACACACACACACACACATCTCAAGCATGCTCTGGTGTGCGTCACAAGGGCCATCTGCTTGCTAACCAGAGCAGTTTTCTACACGTTCACATTTGTATTCCCTCTCTTGCCACAGACACACCAGTCTGTGATTCTACTGTAGTAGTTCACATACTGTATGACTGTATGATGCAAATATAATGATTCGATCTCAGCTTTCTACAGGTCACGCTTTATAGCCAAAACACATTGAATGTTTCACTAAAAGATGCATTTTATTAGTACAAATTAAAAGTGGAGGTCGGCAGAATAAATAGAAGAACAATCAGAGGTGGAGCAGCGTCATTCTCAAACATGTGTGTTAAAGGGTGAAGTGTTGATGGCAGTTACACTTTGCCTTAACTGTATATCAGAAGGCTGGTTTCCCCGGTTCTAACCACATTAGTCATGTAGCCAGTCACAGTGACTATATGCACAACTTAAAATGTAATTGGTGCATAATTGCTCTGGATTATATTTCAGTATATGAACAGATTTAACAATCATCATTTACATATGTACGTATACACGTGTATCTTTTATGCTATATGCATTTTTCACTACTCTATATCTATATGTGTGTGCATTTGTGCCCATCCCGATCTGTCTGTCAAACTGAGGTGAATATGGTCTACTTAAGAGAGTGTGACCTCCTAAAACTCGGAGCTAGATGTAAGCTTCACGTTGCTGCTTCAAAACATGGCCTACAGAGCTGGGCTGGCACACAAAGCTATTTTTAGCAACAGGCTCAAAGGGAGAGCTTACATTCCCGGCTGAACCATGTCACTCACAAACTTTTCTCACACTTTTTTTTTGTAAGAGTGCGAGTGCAGCCAGCTACTTTCGGAGTTGCTGTGTGTCTGTCTCTGCATATGTGATGGGGAGAGACCGACTAAATCTGAGTTACAGTTTTATGTGAAACATTTCTGAGTAAACAGATTTTATGAGTGCACGTGAGCCTGTGAGAAGGAAAAACAGAAAAGAGACAGTGAAACAGGCCTTTTTATCACAAAGGTTACATGTTTAAATGTTTGTTAGCATGTGCGCACGCATGTGTGTGTGTGTGTGTGTGTGTGTGTGTGCGTGCGTGCATGCGTATGCATATGCACTGATGAACCTCAGTGGTTGTCGGTCTTTCACACACTACTTATTGACAATGGTCCTGTGTTAATTAGGCTAACCTTTGCTGGTGCACAATATCACACCTCCCTGACACAGCCTCGCTAGGCTATTTATTAACCCTAAACCTTTGAGACCCTCATTTGAATATGGCACTGGGGTTAACAAAACCTAGTGATCCTCTAAACAGCAGATAAGGAGGTAGATGATTTGGAATAGTTTGGACGCACAGATTACAAGCAGAAGCAGAGTTAATGGATAAGTGACAAAACCTGCTAAATGCATGCACTGACTTCACGGTCAATTGTTAAGTCAACACATTCTCCTAAACACGCTAAGTTAGAGCTCTTAATGCACATACACATACACTCACATACACACAAATGCACACAGGATGTAATTACTGCAACAGCACACAACTGTAGTCTCTGTGTTCTAGCTACAGTCTTTGCAAGTATAGTAGCACAAAATGATGCAATCCTCTCCCACTCCCTAGTTCCAAGAAGCCAAAACATACAAAGTGTAATTAATCTCCAAACTGCTGCCAGAGATACAGAAGCTTAGTGATTTAATATGATTCTTTAGTTATCAGACCTATTGTCTCTATGTTACCCAATACTAAGTCACAGGACCCCTCAGTAATGAAACTGTGCGTCGCAACAACAGATGAAACACTATCACCATGATCAGGCATCAAGGTTTCTGCCATTTGAAAATAAAACAACTGGTGCTCTGTATTGTTTTACATCATCAGATATAAATGCATCTTGCGCATGAGATATTCTAGGCTAAATTTAATCCCTCAGCGGCCCCTTGTTTTAGACTGTAAATTTGATTGTTCACAGATTGATTTGTTGTGTAAATATCTTTAAAATGTGATAATGAGAGCAGAAAGACCAGACTGACAGTAAACTGGAGAAGGAGAGTCAGAGCAAAAACAAAAGCTGTAAATGTAGTTACACAAAGGTAGATGGAGTGAAGGTGCGTGTTCACTGGGTCTTCGTCTGAGGGTCAGCTTCTCTTTTTAATTGTTTTAAGTGCTTGCAACCAAATGTGACCAATTGTCTATTTCTGTTTAACTGCCTCCATGAGCATCAAGTTAAAATAACTTCTTCTTTGTCACTTTTCATGAACTGACCAATCACAGTAGAGAAGGCACTCCCAGGCTTTTCTGCTTGTTAAAGACATCAGTTGGACACTGACCCTTGGAAGAAAAAACACCAGAAATGATTTTGTAGTTACAGAGATTAACATGATGAATAAATATCTTACCATCGTCCAGCGTGATGTCCTGTAGGCCGATGGAGCGGAAGGTGGGCTCCCTCTCCTCTGGCTCCTCTTTGATGTTCAGCCTCTCTCCGTCTGAGGGGAAGGGTCCCTGCGGGCTTAGAGGGTGACCCAGAGGCCCGGCAGCCACCGGGGACAGGCTGGCCATGACCGGACTTGTAGCCTGGGGGGAACGCTGTCCTGAATGCTGCTGTTGCACGGGCCCCAGAGGACTGCCACAAGAGGTGGGGGAGGATGAGGTGGGAGACTGGTAGGGCAGCGAGTGGAGCTGAGGGGAGGAAGGCCCAGAGTGGGGTGAGGGGATCATCCTTGGAGCAGGGGCGCTGGGCGGTGTGGGACAAGAGGCTGACCTTTGACTTACCGGGTGGTAGCTCATAGCCCTCTGCAGTTGGGAAGAGTGAGGCCCCACGAGGGGGTGGCCACCCGGAGAGGGCACCTGGGTTGGATTTGGGGAGCAGTGATAGCCTCCGAGTGTGTGCAGGTGTGGGGATGAAGGGGAGAGCAGGGGTTGCTGGCTCTGGGGAGACCCAGCAATGGGGTTGGTGGTTGAAGAGGAAGGAGCTGATGGTGAGGAGCAAGGGGAAGAAGGGTACACCATTCCCATGCTCATTGGGTGTGACGCCTCACTGGGGCTGTGCTGAAAAGGCATCCTGTCGTAGCCCTGAGGAGGGAGGCTGGACTGGCCATTGAAGGGCAGGCTATGACTATGACTGTGGCTGTGCTGCATAGGCTGGTAGGAGGGCCGGGGGGGAGCCGGAAGAGGAGAAGGGGCAGAGCCCGGGTGGAACGTCATGTGGCAGTCGGCAGGGGGGTGGTGCAAGCTGCGACCCTGGAGGTGAGGCAGGTGCTGGAAAGACGGGGAGCCCAGGGAGGGGCAGGGGGCCTGCAGGGGTAGCAGGCCAGGTCCGGAGCCGGTGGCCAGGCCGTGAGGGGAGCTGGACAGAAGGTTGTCCGATGGGTGGCACTGCTCAGGAGAAGGCAGCTGGGTGCGCACCAGACTGGCAGCATGTGCCAGGGGCATGGCCATAGGGGGTACTGCAGAAAGGTCCAGCTCTTCTCTGTGCTCCTGTTTCACCATGACTAAAGGGAGAGAGGTATATACAGAGAGAGGGAGGAAGAGAGATGTGACGAAAGAGGAAAGACAGACAGGATGAAAGAAAAACCACATTGTCAGTAACGTCCATCAATCAAATATTGCATGAAGAGAAAGAAAAGAAACGTTTTTCCTTCTTCTCAAAACCCACTAATTTTCGCAATCCATGGCTTTGAAGTTGAAATATGTTTCCGTAAAACCTGCAGAACAAGGTCATAAGAATCTCAAAGTAGTGAACATAGTTTCTGAAATAAATGGATTGTGAAGTGGGTCTCCTTTTAGATGAAAAAAAGCCTCCCAAAAACTGAGGGACATTGTGATGGTAAATGGGGCCATTCCCTTTTACTGTGACAGCTCACAGCACTGCTATGCCAATCAGTAACCTATTTCCCAATCTGGTGCCTTGTGACAGTGAGTTTTATTTTTATCCAGCTCTGAATTAGAGGGAGAGCATATGTTGTCAGACTGGGTGCCATCGTGTGAAATGTTGTGTGGGAAGAGGAGCAGAATGCCCCGCAGTCCAGATCAGACCAACAGCAAATGAGTTCACTGTTCGTTGCCCTCTACTCACCCCATCATGCCTCTGGGATTGACAGGCAAAGGGGCATGAAAAAACCAAACAGGATTTATTCTGGCTAAAAGCAGAACCAGAGGGATATTAAGGGTAAGAGAAGGGTAATGTACTGTATATTTAAACACCGAACATAATTGAAGTTTGAATGTTTTCATTTTTTTTACCCAACATTAATATAACTACAAAATTGAGCACACCCATGTGAGATTTGACTAATAGTGTGGTCCTTATGTTTGAAAAAAGACAATTTTCTACATAAAAAGGACTTTTTTCCTGACAATTCTCTCAGAATGTATCTTTAAATTGGGCCTCTGTACCCCAGCCCACGATTAAACTTTTTGTCTTTCTTTTTTTTTTTTTGCCACAATAAAGCAGGTGGTGTCCGTGGTAACACTAGTGGTGTCAGCAACCCATCTTGACTGAGCAGGGTAACTCTACTCTGCTCGGATTGGCTGCCCTAATCCGTTGACGGTGAAAACAGGAACTGTCAGTGCCGAGTGGGCGTGCTGCAAACAGAAAGGCTGGGTGGGTGGAGGGGCAAGGCAGCTTATACGCGTACAGACACACACACAGCGTTGCGGTAAAACTCAGGGGTTTGGATATGTTGCACAAAATGCTCACATGTCATTATATTCCGCCAACGGTGTTTTCAGTTTGACTGTCTTCAAGAGGAAAATAACACAATAACAATATCAAATAGCAAGGCAGTAATTTGACTTTGATGAAAAACACTAAGGAAACTTTCAGATCAAAATATTATGACCACTGAGTTTCCTCGCTGCCAAAAATAAACATATCACTCTACTGGTCTATGTATAGTTTAATTTTCCTGGATAGCAAAAGATTTGCATCATAAAAGCCCAAGTAAATACTTTGTACAACACATGTGAGAATAAAAAAAAGTTTGCTTGGGAGTTTCAGTATGCTTTACAAAATAAACAGTTGGCAGGTGTTAATGTTATTGTTAGTGGAAGAGCCCTCTCTAAACCACAGCAATGCTTTCTTTGGAGAGAGAAAGAGAGAAATGGGGTTAGTGAAACCCATGTGGAGAAGTGTGCAACACAAAGAGCACGTTACAACTGTCTCTGCTGTCAGTCAAACTTCTTTTCATTACCTTGGGAAAGTAACTATAGCAGGAAGCAGTACGCCCAAAGGAATGCAAAGTAAAGCTGGAGAGAATCTCTTTGTGTAAATGTCTGTAAAATGAGTTGCAAGAAAATGACTTAGGATCTCAAAAACTTGAGCACCTAAAAATGGCATCAGATTAGCAAAATGATGCTCCCTTGCTTAACCTGTTTTGTTCCCCAAGGATTTTCTTTCAAATATAGCAGTTGTAAGTCAAAAAAAACAAACAGTTATTATTGGTTTCAGATTCTTTCCAAAAGTCATGAGAACCTCTCATCTCACCTGAAAGGTAAGTGAAGCGTTGCGATTGGCTCCTTTTCCGCTTGCCATTGCAGACATAAAACTGCACCTGCACAGCTGAGCCCACAGACTTACTGTGGTAGGGAGGGACCTCCACCACGATGCAGGACTACAAAAAGACATTTAACAATATTTACACACACTTATGGCCAACAAAACATAATACCATTTATTGCATACAATACAATGCAAATATTAGTACAAAAATGTACAACAGACAACAAATATTACAGACAAAATGCTGTACAACAACTGTACGGGTAAAAAAATGACTACTTACTCCTTGAGTTTTCTCACGCATTATTTTTGCCTCAACTTCCCATTGTGGTCGTCCATCTAGGAGAAATGGTTAAGGACAAAAAAAAGCTAAATGCATAGCCAGTGATAATCCTAGTGCCATAAACAGGCAGAGACACATATTACACTAAATAATACAAGTTGAAACTTTTACTGTATACTACAGTAGTGTTCATTTTGTCACCAATTTTTAAACGTAGTCTTAGTCTTGTGCCAAATGTCCTTGTTAGTTTTAGTCATATTTAGTCATTCACATATCTTTTTTTGTTAGTCAAGTTTTAGTCGACTAAAAGTCTCGTCATTTTAGTCTAGTTTTAGTCAAAAGAAAACTCAATATATCTTAGTCAAGTTTTAGTCAAAACATTTTAGTCTTTTTTTAAATAACAAATTATTTCTGAGATTATTTCTGATAACCATTTCAGTCAAATAGTTATAATGCCACATTCTGATTTTTTGTACGTAAAATGCGACCAAATCTTGAGCCTCTTCCTTATTTCACCAGTAAATTCCTGTTAAACGACAAAAACAACCACTGGGTATTTTACAATAACTTTGAATGCAGCACGAGGCTGGTGAGGCGAGTTTCAAGTGAACGCAACATCTGTTGTTTTTCAGACACGGCAGCTACAGGAATCCTCTACAGTGAAATACAGACAAACTTCTACACCGTTTAGCTGTCAGCATTTTATCCGTGTTTACTCCAGCGGCTAGCTAACGGTAGGCTAACGTTACCTGCTGCCAAGTGTAGTATTAACTAGCGTGACATGCAGCGATGTTTAGGAGCATCAGAGAGAAGCGCAGCCGGAATCCGCTTTGCCGGTCCGGTAGATAACAGTGGTTGAGGCACTGGTGCTGTAACAGCTGAATATTCTATCTCATGATGAAAAACTAGAGACGATTGTAGACGAAAATGAAGTGAGATTTTATCTTAAGTTTTTATTTTATGCAAAACATTTTAGTCTCGTCTTTTTTCGTCAAGAATGATGCATGTTAATTTAGTCTTAGCGTTTTTGGACATTGGCGCAGTCTCGTCATTGTTTCGTCTTAGTCATGGAAAAAAAGGTTGTTGACAAACATATTTACTCTCATCTCGTCTGACGAAATTAAAACTATACTACAGGAATTATTTTCATTATTCATGTCACCCTCAACTCTGTTTCCTTACATTTAACATTAAACTTCAAAATCATAAGAAAAGTGCCACATTTGACAGACCAATAAATCAGAAAAACACTTTTTTCCAACAAACGCAACAACTGCTATTATTCGTACAAGTCAACCTCAAAATAAATTTTCAGTTTAAATAGGCATAAAAAACAACAAATGGACAAGAAATTAAAATGAATATAATCAGCCCTGATGACTAAAACAGAAGCAGTAATAAACCCAGGCCACACATGATCACTGATGACTACAGTTTTTTATAATTTAGACCCCTTTTGAAAAACCGTGTGCTGTTTTTCAAAGTAACTTTCCTCATCTGGAGAAGCTTTTGTTCTGTATTTTCTATTTTCCTAAAGATGATGTCAGTGAACAGTGCTTTCTCAAACAGACGGGGCTTAAGAACCACACGAGGCATCAGAAAAGCACACGATTTCAATTTGTCCTGGAGAACCAAGAGACATCAAAATGATGTAATTTGTGAAGGCCCAGAGGCCCCATGGAGAAAATCCTAGCAGCTATTAAATAGTAATCAAATGTCCAAATATCCTGCTGTTTGTCTTGCCTGGTTAAAATTATGGAGAGAGCAGTGGAATAATTGTATTTATTTTCAAATGCCTTTACACACTGCCAGGTTTCTGGCTAGAAAACATCCTTTCCAGTTTTCCTACGAGGGATCTAATTATTTGGCCAGACATCTTAAGGGCAGCTGCTTGAAGGGAAGCAGTTGGGGTGAAAACACTGACAGGCTCTCCGCGGAAGAATCACAGTCATCGCAGCATCGAAAAGAATAAAAACGTTGGCAACTAAGTTAGTGCTGTATAGTCTCTCAGCGCAATCAAGTTCTATTGCAGTTTCATGGTGCTAACATGGTGCAAATATACTCTGCACCTGCATGGCCTCTTCCTCAAAACCCAAAGGATTCCCTCAAATACCACTGTCAGGCATCTGCAACATGTCTGCAGAGAGGACTAGCCTATATGTAGATTCTAACAAAGTAAGCACTCAACTGTTAGCCTTGTAACATTAAGACTATTCAGCTTTCTACCAAAATCCACACTCTACTGTAGCTTTAAGTAGGTGGTTTACCTGATCTGATCTCACCCTAACATTATCCTTAGTCGTAGTAAGCCACTGGCACATTAGAAAGTCATAACCCCCAAAGAGACTCTCTCTGTTGTGAAGGTAGAGCTATAGAGTATGTCTTTTCCAATGAGCAAATCACCTTGAAAGTCTTTGCAGCTGACAGCAGTGCATTATTGCAGGGCAGATTGTTGACATTCAACATGCAGGAGCAAGGGCCCCACATGCTCTGTCAGACAACAAGCAGCAACAGGAACCTCATACCATGCTAAGACAATGACTTGGATCATTCAGACACCCTACGCACCCCAGTCAGAGGGGAAAAGAATGTGCCCCCATTGTAAAAAATGAAAGAGAATTACTGTTTATATTGCAGCATCTTTGTAAAAGCCTGCGGTTGTTTGGCTTTTACAACAGAAACAACACGGTGACTACAGAGTACACATGCTGTACTATTCAGGGCAGTCAGTGTTATATCCTTTAAAGTCCACTCTTTATACTGTATAAACACTCATCCTTGTAAAGTTGAAATACTTGCACCAATTATGGACTTATTTTTTACTTTTACGTTTGATGAAGTGTAGTCTCAGAAATACTAATCTTGGTTTTAAGAACAAACTTTACAGACACAAGAAAAACAAGAGAAAGTAAGGAAAACAGACATCTATCACTGATTATGAAGCAGTATTTTCTTCTTGTACAGGCCTTTCAGTTAGTAGGCTTTCAGCATTTTATCCACTTGCCATGAGAAAAACTCTAAAAAACCAAGTAAAGTTTACAATAATGTAACAAAAAAAAACACCAAAGCTATGCATACTAAGATATAGCAAACCTAAACTATTTCATAACAGTTTGACATGTATCTGCTTTAAAATAGGATCTGACATCACAACAAATGCTCGGATCTCTGTTTCTGTATATAGTAAAGTCATTTATAGTGCCATCCCATAATCTCTGTGTACTAGCAACAATAGGTCAGTCTCTCCAGTTCCTTATAAATCTACTGTTGTCTTTCAATTATGAGAGATGGTGGAAAAATATCTGTCACTGCCTCTCTTTCTTTCTTTTCTTCCATTCCTATACTTACTCCAATCAGTGCCTTTCTGCACTAAAGCAGGAGGATTAGTCATGATGAGGGGGATCATTTACACAAACCTAATCAACATCATCTTCCCCTCCCCTTTCATATTCTTTCTGTCTTCTCCACAGTCCGCTGCCTTCGTGCACCATTGGGGCCCAGCTTTCCTCCCTACCCAAGATGCACCTCTCAAAGCTTTCCACTTGCTGCAGTGCTATAAAGACTTGACCATCAGTGAGTTGTTTTAAACATGCTACTTTTCTATGCCATGCTTCACCTGGTACACCTGAAAGAGCTAAAGACATTCCACTGCGCTTTTTTCCCCTAGAAAATCTTAGAGAATGGCTCTCACTCACAAAAACAACACTGCTCCACTTTCTGCCATGTGTGAACTTGATTCTGTTGCTCTACATCACAAAGCTACCTCAGGCAGGCAGAGACTGGCCCAACGAATGTTATCCAATAACATTTCCATCCCAGGGAACAGCTATTACATGTGTTTTGATTACGGAGTGATGTACAAAAGAGAAAAATATGATAAGGCCAAGAAAGACTGGTGACTTAAAGAAACTGGGTAATCAGCACAGGGAGTTTAACTAAGTAATCTCTTTGGCAATCTTTAGTAATCTCTATTTGTTAAACTGGTATAATAGCAGTTACAGTGTATTTTCTTTTCTCGTATAAGCATCTTTTAAAGTCACAAATACTCTTGTTTGTGTATTTCAGTAATACATTAGCATATTTAATGACCATATTGGCCTGTCCTGTTAAGCATGTGTCTGTGAGTGTATTTTTTGGATAGCAATGGCATAAAAAAAAAGAATATCTGGCCTACCTTCACTCTGTATATTGGATTTTCTACACATATTTTTCTGTAGATTATTACTCTCTTGTCACATAAACTAATTAAAACCTCTTCATTTTCTTTATGATTGTTTGAGTAAGCGTGTATGATGAACAAAAGGTTGTACCTTTTTATTTTTGTGTAATATATTGATACTTCAGTGATGTGATCTTGAGTTAAATAAAATAATAATCTAAATGCTGACTGTAGTGTTTGCTACAAGAGAGTATGAGTGTATTAATATTGTAATGAACATATTGTGAAAATACGACAATGTGAAGGTTGTATCGGGATATACGGTGTATTGCCCCATGCCTAATTGATAAGACAGCATTACTAGCAGATATAAATCTGTTCTGCATTTGAAAAAAATTCCCTGTGGGAATAGAGGACTTGTTAAGGCTAAGATAATGATAAACGTCACTTTCACATCCCCGCAGACATGTATCAGCCATGACTACTATAACATCTTTAAAACCTTCTGCTGACTTCTGCACGATCTACATTTGCAAGATCTACAAAACAACTCATAGTTAGTTTTTTTTTTGCCACTAAAGATAGTGTGTCCAACAGACCACACAAATGACACGTCTCATGTTTTAGTCGCGGTGGCCTCTCTGATCAAATCTGTAAGGCAACCATGAAACATGATTTTTTACACACTTAATTGGCACAAGCTGTTTCTGCAGAGGTGATTCAAGGCTGCTGTGAAGACATAACACTTACCAGGACCTTTCTCCAGGAAGATGACTTTGGACTCTGGGAAGAAGTTGGAGCCGGTGATGACCATCTCTTCTCCCCCGCTGACCAGACAGCTGGTCAGGCTGGATTTCTCAACTTGGGGCAGCTCCTGAGCCGAACGCTGGGCTGGGAGAGACGCAGCGGGGGTTCAGAAGAAAAAGAGGGTGATCATTTGCTGAGCTGTGTTCATTCACACTGCAGTCTATTTATAAGTGTGGACTATGGATGTACTTTAATATAATCTGACAAATTAACAGGAGCACCTTATAACATAATGTCGTTTAATAAAAAAAATTGTCACAAAATGTTGTTGTTAATGGCACAGACAGAACTAAGCACATTTACATTTTTAACATTTATCAGACGGTTTTATCTAAAGTGACTTTCAATGAGAGCAAACAGTAGATTAAATCAACATCTCAAGTCAACCAGACTGCAAGCTTGCCAATAAAGAAGTTTGTGGAAAGGTTTGTGTGTGTGTGTGTGTGTGTGTGTGTGTGTGTGTGTGTGTGTCTGGTTTTCTGAATGAATATGTGTTTGTGCATGTGTGCGAGACTCTGGCTGGGAAGTTAATACTCACAGCACTCCACAGGAATAGAGGTAGCCTGCAGCGACAGCACCTTCCCGTTGGATTGAGGGATGTGCACTCGGAACACCACACGGACCCGTGTGTTCTTTCTTCCTATATCCGTCTCCCCCTTCCGCAGCTCAATGTCTGAGTTCCGCAGCTTAAGGATGCCAGCACAGTCGATACTGCAAAGTAGAGGAAAAATAGTTGGCCCCATATGGCACCACCGGGATGGCAATCACTAAGACGTGCATAAGTAGTGAAGGCCTGGGAGTGATAAAACCAACCACAACCCAGCAGGGGATTGGCAATGAGAGGCAAATTAAGTGTTGAATCACAAAATAAAAATGCCTGTGAATATGATTTATTACAACTGTAAATGAGAAAATCCCTACCAAATCCCTTCCTATGAATTCCAAAATAAATGAAACCAGACCTTATATAAATACTAATTATTCAGGTGATGCAGAATCATAAATATTTGAATAAAGTGTGCTTCTCTGCTCCATGAGAAAGATTTTCCCTCTGTGCCCGACTCTCCTGTTAGTCTAAATTAAGAAAATCTATTAAATCTCCTTTGGAAGATCTCACAACCGTATATGATCATAAACGTGGATATTTTTTCATCGCTTCCTTCATGGTGGTAAGCTTGTAACTCATAACTGAGTAATGTAACCCTTAAGTGCTTCAGACACCTACCTGGCTGACATGTTGTTTTCAGGCAGAAGAGGAATTTCGAGAACTTTGGTGCTGGAGACTACAATTTCTTGGCTGGCTGTGGCTACGGTTTTCCCGGTGATCCGGTGCACCTGGTAGAAGGCGTGTGGCCTCAAGTACCGGTCGTCTGCTGTTCCGATGAACATCTGCAGGTTGATGGGCTTCTCACTGTAGCCAATGAGCTGAGACACAACAGAGAGAGATTGAAAAACAGAATAATAACAGATATGAGTTCTTGGGGTCCGGATGAGAGGTGTGAACAAAGGAACAGTCTTCATTTCCACTGCCTTTAGAAGGCCACCTTTTTTGGAGGCAATCTAAATGTCAGGTCGAGGGTGTTGTGATATTTCTGGCAGGGCCATTGGAGTTTCATCTGGCGCTTTGGCCTCCAACCAGTTTGACACTGATGTTTTCAACTAATAGACTTATAACTTTTTTCCCCTCCACGCCTCCCTGTTAACAGGATTCTGTGCAGGACATTGTTACCTCCAAAAAAAACTCACCATCTGTTCTGGTCAATCATTCTAAGACCAAATAAAAGTCATATAATGTATTTACAGTGGTTACCACAAATTCAAAAAAAGTAAGAGAACAGAGTTGGCTTTAAGAGATTATGAAAGAACAAATAGCTGGTGTACTAAATCATCATATCACTTTAAAAAATGGACGACGAATTATACAAAAGCATCATTCAGACAATCTTCATGTCATTCTGTGAGGTCTCGTACATATAAAAAGTCTTTTAATGGTTACAGTGCGGCTTGAAAGAAAAAAAAAATGGCAGTAAAAATGTCAACAGCCTTTTTCAAATTCAGTGGTTCATGCGTGCCAACCTGGTTGGCAATTGTGCACCTAGCTAGTCTAGCTGCCCTCTCCATTAGTCCCTGGTCACCCCGGTTTCCACTCAGACAGGTGAGATGTTGGATAAAGGAAAAGTGTTGCGTGTCAGGTAGAGACAAGGGGAAGATGGAAAGGAGAGCCGGACCTTTCCTCCTCAGAGGGACAGAACAAACACACAGGCCACACAATCCCACTACTGTTGTAATGTTGTACTTGGCAGACTGTGTGACGTCAAAATGGCACTTTTGTTGAACTGAGCTGTGGAAAAACTGAAATATGCTGTGTTTACAGCAGGTTATGTGAGAGGACGAGCCTCCAGAGGCAGATACTAGGCAGGCAGGGAGCCGGCACTTAAATCTGAATAATGATTCACTGTTCTTAGCTGAGTTAAAAAACCTTGTATCTTAAGAGGGTTGTGCTACTGAGCTCAATAAAGACCCATTGGTTCCCAAGACAGGGCTGAATTGAAAATAATACATGGGAAAACCTGCTTCTGGTAAGTAAACACAATAAGACATTTAGTTACTACTTAACGGCAAGTTAGTTAAGAGCACAATGGTTACCTTAACCTAACTCACCTTCAATATGTTTAACTTTAGCAGATTGAAGAAGAATGATTAGCATCTATTAGCAGGTAGCAAGGACAAATTGTGCTACACACAAGTCTGGACTGAGAAGTGTGGGTCCAGGCTTAACTAATGCAGTGAGTAAGCTGAGGGAGAAGCCACAGCGCTTGTGGACCTGTGCTTTGTACATACAGTAAGCTTGGCTGTTGGTTCTTGTAAAGCAGAGGGTGCTGCAGGCAGCAGAATGAAATTCCTGGGACACTAACCACAGGGATGATGACAGCCTCCTCCTCACATACAATTACATACAAACTTGTGAAAATCAAACTTCTAAACATGAATTGACAGCTCCAGCACAGAGTGAGATAAATTCCTCACTTGTATTAACTGGATCCAAACTGCTGTATGTTGCACATGAAATGTATTCGGAAGTAAGTTGCAAGAAACAGCATGAGGCCCCTATAATAACCAGTAATGGGTTCATCCTTGAAAACCACATTAGATCTTAAGAGCCACATGAAAGTACAAATCTTGCTAGTAACAGGTAATTATGCACCCCGGTCTGAATGGATCCATGGCTATAAATGACACCATTATTCTGGATTCAAAGAAACATGGAGTCACAGGAATCAACAGCCTTGTGGGTTGTGTTGCTTATTTTATGATCATGTCTGCACACTGTGGAAGTGAGCACAGACAGTGCTTGCACGTGTGTGTACGTGTGGGTATGTGTCTGTGTGCATGCATGTAGTGCACGTTGCATGTGTGTGTGTGTGTGTGTGTGTGTGTGTCAATAAATCAGGGCATGTTTATTCGCAGCACCATGTGTGTTCCAGACAGCATAAAATGAGTTAACAGTGTCTGGAGGAATGTATCTGTGAGAAAGGAAAGACGGAAGTAAAATAAATAAATAAAAAAAACGGTAAACGCTTCATGGGTGTAAATAAGAACACAACAAAAAGCACAGAAAAAAAATCAGCCCTGCAAGTTAAAAGTACATTGGCAGTTTTTGAACACCAGTGTCAATGTGATACCAGGGATTTTTGTATTAGAGAAGCTGAAATGGTTGAGACGAAACATGTTTAACATTGTGTTAAAGCAACATTATCTAACTCTTTTACCATAAAATAACTTCAAAATCATTGTGATGCTACTCTGACTTGAAACAGGGAGAATGGTGCCTCTGTTATTCCTAGTGCGCGCGCCGAATGCCTAGCACTATGTACCTTTACGGCACTATCCACTGGATCATAGTTTATGGGGAAAAATGAATGCTGGTGGGGATGTGGCGGCAGCGGTCTCGTGCCAGAGCTGGATTAGGGCGAGTGGGCAACGGGACCGCCGGGGTCAGCAGCCACTAGGACTATAAGGACACCAAAGGAGCTAAGAAGAGAAAAGGAGAGAGTGACCGTACTGCCGTTGGACAACTCGGACTGGCTTTTAGTCGTTGGCGAGAGCTTTGCGAAATAAAAGCTTGCCATCTTGCTGTTGGACTTGAAAGTAAAATTAGCTGGCTTGCTATGTCTTGTGTTGAAAAAGTTGAAAAGTTGAAAAGTTGTACAGCAGTCTGTATTTACGACAGCGGTGTAAAAGTGATCTGCACTCTGAAACTGTAGGGGCGCATTACAATCACAATAATGATTGTACAGCAAAAGTTCCGCAGTGTAGCTTTAAATAAACCACAAATTTTCCAACATTTTTTTTTCCAGTTTGTCAGTTCTACCCACCAACACCACGAACTGTCAACATGAAACAAAAAGGTCACTCATCTTTCCTTCCATTTGCTCCTTTCATCTCTGCCGCTCTCTGTGCCCTCTTGTATTTTCTCTATTTCTCCGTCTCTGCACATGAGGGATTTGGTGTGGAGCCAGAGTGTTGACAAACATACACTTAGCAGGCCAGGGAATTCTTTCCAAATCAAATAATCAACCAGGAAAACCTGATTAGAGGGCCAAAAAGAAAGGGCTCAGTTCAGCAGTCAAAGTGAATCCACAGTACCGGCCAAACAGAAACATACCACACACAGCCGGGCTGATTCATTCACTCTGCTACGGTCACAACTGGTACTATAGACACAACTGTTTGGTTTTCCCTCTATTCTGTTCAATGTGATTCATTTTAGGTAATTGGAAAGAAAATAGAGCGGCTTATAAACGTAAACTGTAAAAAGTAACAAAACTGATTCAGTCAACAATGACTAAGCACATGTAAGCCTTACAACACGGAGCAGGATCAGAGAATAACATTAACTTTAGCAACAAGGGCTCAGCACATGGTACTGGTACATTGTGCGGGAGAGGAAGCTGAATGGGAAAAGAAACATGTCAGAGCAGGTCGGAGATTGTTCATACTAGTTTTTTAATACTATAGTATGATATTCATTGATTTTAATTGATCCCAAATTCTCAAATCAATCTAATTCACTTTCTAGCCTGGACACTATGTCTTACATCCCGAAGACTGCACTAACATTTGGTAACAAATGCTGAGTACAATGATGCCATGAGCTACTCAAATAGCAGTCCAAGCACGCTACAGGGGCCTATTTGCACCTTCAGTTCAGAAAATGGGTAAAGCACCACCTGCAAACAGCGGGACATGTAAACAAGCACACATGGATAGTACCATGGTCCTGGCGGAGGAGGCTTCTCGACGACACAGACGACTGACACTCTTGACTTGCTTCACATTCCTGAGTCACCCCCTCCGCCACCCCCTAAATCTAAGCTTGAGTGTGAAATACCACAGGAAGGTGGTCTCTGCACTTTTAACTCCTCACCTTTCTGCCTGTCCAGAGGACAGCCCAGCTGAAGTAATGAGGCCTGATAGAGATCACTTCTTATATTAAACCACACTGACATTAAAGCCAGTCACATGTCCCCGGGCCAGTGCTCGTTGAAGCCTGTAACTAACTTACGGCTGCCGCTGTTGCTTCTGACTATGGATCAAATTTAGGATGAATTCCCCCCCCCCTAAAATAAAACCACTGGATACGGTTACATACTCAGCTCCCACTAAATAAAGTCCCCACTTATTTTTGGCCTTCATCTGTTCCACTGATCCAGTAATAAGGCTAGCAAGCTGAGGGGAAAAAACATCTCCCATCACTGCATACAGTACACACATAAACAGGCACCCAGACATACACAAGCCAGTGTTTAAACATCTAACTTAATTTTTATTTAAAATTAAAAAATGACGGCAGTTTTGAGGGCTGATTTGGGCTCTAAGAATTTTGATAATGGGATATTTACATGGGCAAAGCTAAGCTAAGGGAGCACATCACCTGATCCCTGGAGCACAACACTCCTCTCTCTCTCTTACACACTGTTTCAGCAACAACTACCTCCAAACATTGCTCCTTCCATTCATTTTCTGTGTCTATCTTTTTCTCATTTAATCCTCTCCTCTGTTTTTTATTTTTCCTCCTTTCTTCATCTTTCCTCCTTCCACCCTGTCCTATCCTGTCTACCCTTCCCACTTTCATCTCTTCCTACTTCTTTTCCCTTTGTCACTCTCTTCTCCGTCCCTGTCCTCGACTCTCACCTACCTCAGCTCCAGCCCTCTGCCGTAACTCAACACTTTCTCACACAGCGAGTGCCTGATCTGCCAAGTTGTTTCCCTGTGTTGCTCCACTGTTGCCATGGTGAGACCCTGTGTGTGTGTGTGTGTGTGTGTGTGTGTGTGTGTGTGTGTGTGTGCGTGTGTGTGAGCGAGCAGCTACGTACACTCACATTGATGTAAACTACAGCCCTGAAGCGCTTGTGTTGGAGATGGTTTGTGTGTGTGTGTGTGTGTGTGTGTGTGTGTGTGTGTTAGAAGGAATTTAAGAACACTAACTGTGATGTAAAGTGTTGTCTGTTTGTGTGTGTGTGTGTGTGTGTGTGTGTGTGTGTGTGTGTGTGCGTTTGTCTGGCTAGCATGTGTGTGCAACAGATGTAAAAACAGGAGCAATGGTGGTCAAGGTCACGAGTGGGCCCATTTTATCTGGCAGTGGTTTCCCTACTGTGGCACCATGAGCAGGGATCTATGGACACACACACGCACACACACACACACACACACACACACACACACACACACACACACACACACACACACACACAGAGCACACCTCACAGGCTTGCTGTTTGCCCAGCACACTGGGGAGGGCAGAGAGAGCCAGGGGGCCGGTTGACTGTTTGTTTAAACAAGGTCAATACATGCGCATGCACGCGTGCGCGCGGGGACACACACACACACACACACACACACACACACACAGAGCGTTTACTGTATACTGCATGAGGGCTGTATATGGCCTTGCTAGACTGGTCCAAGCTCAATTCCTCTTATTCCCATTCTATCCTCCCCCACTCTCCCTCACTCTCTCATTTTCACAGACACACCTCTCTGTCTCTCTCTCTCTCTCCCCCTCTCAGTGACTGTTTTCTCGCTGTGCGCTAAGCCTGATTACAACACATGAGAGCCAAGCTTCCAACATGTTTACATCAAATACAGCCCTGGGGCAAAGCAGCACTAGCTCCAGCCAGTTCACACAGTGCAAACCGCATGGCTCTGCATTGTTGTCTGTGTATCTCCCCATTATGGCAGCCAGTCTATTGAGAGAGTCGGCAAAGTGAGAGAGAGAGAGAGAGACTTGTCAAGGCAAGTGGCACAAGGCAAGAGGGCAAGTAAGAAGAAGAAAGAAAGCAGGTAAGGTAGAGGTAGAGAGAGATGGCAAGAATAACGGAGAAGTTAAAAGACACTGAAAATGTGAGATTAAATGACAGAGACAGAGATAGACAGCAATGGGCTCATGGCCATGCATTCAAGTGCTGGGATCAAAATCATCTAATGCATCCAAGCCAGTGGAAATACAAGGCTGTCTTGGACAGCTCCTGTCATATTCTCTTTCAAATCCTTGTTACCAGACACCACAGCTTCAATTAGATTTACTTTCGTAACAGGTTTAAAGATGGAAATCATATTTTTTCCAACTGTTTGTTTTTTAACACTTGTGTTCTAATAAAGCACAGTAGTGTTTGGGATGTACTCATTTGTTTGTGTGTGGTGTACTGTATGCGTAAGTGTGACTGTTTATTCACTGTATCCGACAGCCTTTTTCAGTTGTGTCTGCCTGCCTCAGTGCTAACAGCAGGTAATACCAAAGGGGCTCCTTATATTTGTGCGGGTGCAGCAGCACTCAATTAAGCTGTTTAAATACGCACAAGGATACCTCAGCAAGCCAGAGAGGCTTTGGACTTACAAGTCTCCTAGCAACAGGTGTACCGATTATGGTCTGCAGCTAGCCCCAGAGGAATGGGTAAAACAGCCAGTCAGCCAGGCACAAACATAGCCAGCCTGCAAACTGTACAATTATTTCAATGCTTGTTTTCAGCTGTGTAAAATGTATATTGTATAAACCATATTATCGTATATTGTATAGTGGAACATTGTTCATTCTTCAAATGTATCTTTATTTTGTAAATAATGTCTTTCAACCATTTGTTGAAAGACATTATGGATTAGGATGGGGTTTCTGTTACAGGTGTAAAATTAGATTTATTTTGTGACTATTTAGTTAACAGACCTTTTTAGGGTTACTGAAATAAGTCACATATTTCCATTAATTGTAGCTTCATAGTGTATTCTGTTCCTTGAGTTAAAAAGGGAGCTATCTAACATGTTATACCCTGCCTGTAATTCAGTAACCGTTATGTTGGCGGAGGGATATGATGTTGAGATGATGAAGCACGTTTTGTTGAGTCTTGAGTTGTCCTACGCTTGAAGAGTGTCATTAAAGTGGACCAAGTTACACAGTCGAAGCTGTCTCCGTGCTTTTACTCTACCCACGGCCCGAAAGTACTTATATTTTATAACGACGAGTTAACGCTAACAATAACTAGCGTTACACAGGTTTCCTATTTTATTGTGCTTTATACGTGAAGAAGTGGTAATTGTTCTAATGGATATGAAACCCACAAGACTGGTGGGCTTTAACAAAGCTTCACTGTGACTAGTAACAATCTCAGTAGCCCTTAGTGTCAGTCTTTGCATAGGAATACAAAGCATTCCTCACAGAACCCAGAGCTATGAAACATGTCCGTCAAAACAATTTAATGTAAACACTGTCATAGTTTGTAGTCTTTGTTTGTCTGGCTACCGTACACAGCTGTGACCATTGCCAGCCGAGGCTTTATTTCCCATCTCTCTTTAGATCACTGATCAACAGCT
Organism: Perca flavescens; assembly: GCF_004354835.1. Lineage (NCBI taxonomy): Eukaryota > Metazoa > Chordata > Actinopteri > Perciformes > Percidae > Perca > Perca flavescens. The sequence continues at coordinate 31,010,096 of NC_041331.1, forward strand.
GGTCAACACCCTCACGTCTTTCTTGTTGGTGCTAGCAGTCAAACTCCCAACACACTGCAGTCTCATGTCAGAGCACACGTTACTATGACAGTAATCAAAGGCATAACATCTTAACATAATGTACCACACATACTATACTATATTGCTTTCAAAGTTGAGTACACACACATACACACACACACACACACACACACACACACACACACACACACACACACACACACACACACACACACACACACACACACACACACATACACACAAAGTACAATTTACAACATCAGCTTGCTGGTATATAATAATAAACGTATTAAACTAAATACATCATTATGAATTGAGCTCTAAAAGGATCTCCTCAGTGGCTCATTTGCCGCTTATTTTCTGTGGCTACGCTTCTTAACAGCTCCTACATCCTGTGTCTGGGGCCCAAAACCGCAGGTTAGAAATCACTGACCTAAAACTGCTCTTCAACTGAGCCATTAAATTCTACACAGACGTGCTGAAAAATTCACAAGACCATTCTCCCTGAGAAATCTGGATGAGAGAGCCACTGGGTGAGAGGTATGACTGAGGTATAACTAACTGCCCTGATACTCAAGCGGTAGATGCCCAAACATAAACTAATAGAAACTGGATTATTTCCTTCTCCCAGAAAGTGTCAATTTTGAAAAACAATCTTACCAATCTACAATCCTGTCAAAAGCACTTGATTAAAATGCAGTTGCTGGGTGAATTCCATGTAACTTCAAAACAACAGACCAATTTAACAATTTTAAAATGCACTAATGTATTTCTAATAAGTGTTTGTTTTCATATAGGGGAACTTTTAATTGTGAGTATGTGTGTGTGTGTGTGTGTGTGTGTGTGTGTGTGTGTGTGTGTGTGTGTGTGTGTGCGTGCATACGTGCGTGTGTGTGAGACAGACATGGCATGTAAGAACCCTGTGAGTGTCTAATTGTCACTGTTAAATTCTGTTTTGTTTTGATGCTAATAACCCAGCTATTACATTTTTCTTTTTTACAGTTTAAAAATAGAACATTTTACAGGTGAAATTTAAAGTTACTTTTGCAGAATTTAGAGTTTCAAAACTTGGCCACAAACAGAGCACGAAAACAAAAAGCCAGTAGCTCCACAGTTCGCTTGACCACAATCTGATCAGTGAAACACCTGTTGGGCCTCCCACGTAAAGGTGAAAGTTAATAGTTGGCCAAACACAGGTACACAACTACATGGCAGAATAGAGACACATGCCTTGTCAGATACAGATTTTGTTCTGTGAGACAGTACTTCAAGCCAGTACTCCACCTGCTAAAGCGGCATGATTTGAGCTTCAAAGTGCAACCAAAGGATACCTGACAGGACTAATAAGATCCATCCAATATGACCCTCTTGACTCTTCAAGACCAGGAACACTACACAGGCAGAAGCAAGGGTGTGTGGGTCCAAGAAGGACCCACAAGCCCAACAGCTGCTTTCTTTGACAGACATGCAATTGACTCCGTCCATTAAGTAAACTGAGAACCTGAGAAAACTAATAAACTGAAAAAGACTTTGAGCATCGCAGCTACCAGAGCACTTTCATAAAGTGCATTTAGCACAGGAGGACACCTGGTGACATGCCACAGAACTGCCCTTAAGCTTTCTTACCACCTGAGAAATGTAAAGATTTTTAAAAGAATAGATCTTAGTTTCAAAATGTTTCTATTGGCTACCATCACATGCACTTCACCCTCCATTCTTTTGGGAAGTATGTACTGTATACGAACTGTCACTGTGGGCTCTACCTGCACTAAATTGGTATTGTACTGTCCCAAAACACAAATGTCTGTGTCAAGAAATCCTGGTTTGCAGACTTCAAACAGGCGAGAATGAAGAATTCCAATGTATCCAGAGACAAACAACAGACACAGCCCTGATTCTGCCTGATACAAACAGTGTTTTGTCCAACTGGCATAATGAAAATTACCAGAAGAATTTAGGAATTAAGACACCATGGAGAAAACATCATAATTACACTTCCTCCTCATACACACTAACAGAACAACACAAACATATGCAAACTAGACCAGCACTACAGCTTCAAATATTGTCTTGTTTTTCTGTGACACAGCAGCGCAGCGGTGCATTGATCTGGGCAGCAGCCTGGCCACAAAAGAAAGTTATCACCATATCCAGATGGCAGCTATGCCATCATAAGGTGAAACCACACCACCAGAGTCAAGACCCAAGGTGAATGAAAGCTCGTAGAATTACAATCTGTAGAAAGAGCAAGTTGCTTGAGTATCAACAACTAATCCGTTTTTTAGACTTCTCACTATATATCCATGTTTGCCATTATAAGAAAGAAAAGTTCCTTGTTCATTTTGCCCACCAAAATTGTTAATGTCTGTCGTATGGCAAATATAGTCAAAAATGTCCAATCTATCTATTCAAATTCTGTGGCAGAGAAGCTGCATTCACACTTTGGCCTCAGTGTCCTGCAGCCTCCAGGGAAAAGCTTGCTTAACACCTACAGCGCGCCTGGAAGACAATACAGTATGTATAATATGTGCAAGCTTGTTAACGGTTTCACCTGGTCTGACCCTCCATCCAATATAATATATAATGTCCCATGTTTTTGCTGTTGTTTATGCTTTTGCTGTTTGATGTTTTTTATTTAATTTAAACAAAGGTCTGACCTTATAGCCAGCATCTCAAATCGTCCTCTTCTGATAACCTCAAACAATAATACAAAGCACAATGTGTGTGTGTTGGTTTTCGTGTTTCTGTAAAAACAATAATGACATCACAGGGTGAAGAAATGACCTTTCAATATGGTACTTTTTGCACAGTGCATTAAAAAACGGCTAAGAAGACCAACAATAGAGGATTGGGTGTTTAGTAAACAAAGACTGACTGTTAGACCTGCTGGACAAGTGCTGATACTATCACATAGCACAAGCCAGCTGTGCATTTTGAGTTTTTTTTCAGTGGCTACACTATAAAAAGACACAAAGGCATTTTGTGTAAGTTTATACTAAAATGATTCTGGAGCATAACGTTTTCTGTAAAAGTTACTTTGAGTTCAATACAGAGGAAATCTGTGGTAATTTCTGGATTAGCAGCTGGACTTGCTATATCAATGTTGAGGTATTAAAATCATTAAATGCCACTACACTGAAAAGAGTGGAGCGGTATGTGTAATAGCTGAACACAGAATGATGTAAAGATGTCTTAAGTTCATTATCATATATATTCTATAATAAAGTTTTTAAAACAATCAATCAAACTCACTTACTCACTCCCTCATAAAACGTATTCACCCACACATTTTCTCTCACAGGGCTCTGCAAACCGCCGCTCACAGCAAGCAAATGTTGTTTGTGTGCGTCTCTCGCTTTGTCTGCTCCCTCTGTCCGTGTGACAACACATTGCTGTTTGCCCATGTGATCATGAAAGTGCGTTCCAGCAGAAATATATTTCATTTTCAGCACTGGTAGTGGCAGCACGCCGCTAAAGAATATTTATAGAAGAAGCACGGACTTCTTTCACTTTTTGTAACTATACAACTACCTGTACAGGTCTGGGCACCCGGCCAAATCATTTTATGGCTGATATATTGCATGGTAATTAATCTAAAACATCCATCTAAAACACTGGTAGTAAACTTAACTTTTGGCTTATCATCTGTTTTTGCCTCCTTGACTCCTAAACTGCGATTAGCTGTAATTGGAGTTGCTTTAGATTTAGCCCAACAAAAACTCATAACCATAATAACATGAAACAAAAGAAACATTAAAAACAAAAATGTTGGGAGCAAACAAACCAGTCTGCTGTCTTCACACTACAGTAAAACCGACTGCACTGCTAAAGCCAAACAATTCCCTCTGGGGATGAGGAATGGGGGCAAGCGTGGCAAACGCTAGGTTGAAAACATTTGACAGCTAAATTATGCATCGTCACATATGGCAAGATAGAATCTTGGTCTATCTGAGGTTGAAATGGTTAATGATTGGCCTGGAGGGAGCCTGCATGACTGAATGCATGAAGACATAGGCTGTTTCTAAAGCAACAAATGGCAGTAATTTGGGCTTCCTTGTTGTTTCAGGACATTTTGTGTCCACAGATAGTTTTTTTGTAATATCTTGTGTATATTGTGCATAATGAGTTGTGACTGAGTTGGCCTAAGGACAAATGTGTAGTCCCGAGCAATGACAACACATGTTGCCCGCAACCAATAAAAACAAAACAATAATTAAGAATAATAATTATGCATAAATGTGGCTGTGTTTCCAATGCTTACCACAGATAGAATATATTGCGTTTAGATATTAATAAAATTTTCAAGAACCTTTATTTTGACAGATTTTTTTCATGTGGGGTAATGGTGCACTAGGGGACCAATACTATACTGTATTTAAAGCCACAAACAGTGGCAGCAAGATGACACAAGTCAAGCTGAAGACATGAAAGGGGTGAGAGAGAGGGGGAATGACATGCAGCAAAGGGCCACAGGTTGGAGTCGAACCCGCGGCCGCTGCGTTGAGGAGCAACCAGGTGAGCTACCCAGATGCCAAACATTTAGTTATTTAGATAAAATGCTTATTCAGTTCTACAGAATATGACAGAGAAAATGATGTAGTCGCCTTTGCAAAGCTGGTAAAGTAGATGCAAGTGTGCAAGATAAACGGAGGATGTTGGACCGGCAATCCTATTGGGCTGATTGGACAGCTGACCATGAAGTCAGCCATTGATGGGTACCACAACAATGGTCATGGTCACACAAAGGAAGCTTGTCACTGTGTTCTTGAAATATTAATGGGACTGAAATATTCCGCTATTGCTCTCTCTCTCTCTCTCTCTTTATACTATATATTTCGCTCTCTCACTGGCTTGGAGAGAAAAGCAGCCATAACTCTGTGCAGGCTCACCCATTCTCTCGCAGGTGCTATCAAATGACAGAGCAACCGACTGGGCTATAGTGAAAGTTCTCTCGGCTGTGTGCTTGTCCTCCGGCCTTAACAGGTTGACTGACAGTCTTGCTGTGGGAGAGGATCCATGTGACAATCCACACATGCAAATATGTAAAATAAAACCCCAAATGCAATCCTCGTTCATTATTAAGTTCATTATCAGCATTAATGAAAATGCTCGTTCACAACAGTCAGCTGATGTTTAAACTAGGCTTATCTACGGTCCAATGTTGTAGGCATAGTAACAGCTATCGGTACATTACAGGTAGCTGCTGAAAACCTGCAACTTCTGAGGAGGCAGAAGATCATTTTATCATTCAAATACTGCTATCTGTATTGTAAGTATGAAGGATGTCTCCCTGTGTAAACTGTGAAAATGGCAATCCCAGCAAACTGGAAAACAGTCTCAATCTCTCAGCCGTTAAATTCAACAAATACAATCGGCTCAGTTTAGGCTGCTAGAGTTGACGTCTTGGCTGTGTGGTTAACGCAGTGGGAGGTGGATGGGAAGTGCTCAGTGCACAGGGTCTCACTTAACTAATGCACGGCCAGCAGCATCATTTTAACAGAGACAGTAAATCAGTGTTCCTGACCTCAGAGAGAAATGCAATCCTCAGTATGGGAGAGACATCGGTGCTTGTATTTTATTTAATGGATATGAATGTTCTGTAAAAGAGATTTTGGTCATTTTTTATACATAACATGTCAGGACAAGTGCTTTTTACCGCTAGGCTTGTCAGCATTTGGGTAAGGGTCTTTACAGTTTTCAGGGTTAAATTACAAAATGGTTTGGGAGTTTTTTGGCAGAGCAGCAGTATGTGCCTCAAACAATAGGGGAAATGCGCAAATATGTTACCTTGACGATTGGGTGGCCACCAGATGCTGCTTTGACGGCTCCTCGGCTGCCCTCAGTCTCATAGTGCGCTCGGTGGTGGGCTTTGGGTTGAACCTCTATCTTCAGGTCATACTGGCCAAATTGGCTTGGCAGCGGCCAATCTAAAGGAGGCAGTGAGGAGGTCCTAAAGAGAGAATACCACAAGCATGCACACATAAACACAAACATATACACACACACGCACACACACACACACACACACACACACACACACACACACACATATACATACAAAGAGGAAGAAGAGATTAGAGATTTGGTATGAAATAGTGCTGTCAGTTAAACGTGTTATTAACGGCGTTAACACAAACTCATTTTAATGGTGTCAATTTTTTTATCGCGAGATTAACGTTCTTTTTGGCCTAGCAAACGTTGTAGTTTTTTTTCACATGCTGTTGCAACAACGTAATGTAAGAAAAACTACAACACCACACCGGATCTAGCTAGACCGGAAACAAAACAACAGGCACACACTTGTTTGGGCTTGCGAACCAGCCAAAGAGTAGTAGGCTAACGTTACGTTTTGAGTGGATGGCGAGCGCGAGACGCCGAAATGGATGCCAATAAGATTCTGAATGGAAGGTTGAAATTTAAAAAGTTGCCAAATGGTTCCATTGACAAGACCAAAGTGACCTGTGTGTTTTGTCGTTGTGAACTGAGCTATCATCGCAGCACGTCCAGTCTGAAATACCACTTGATGACCAGGCACACAGCTGATGCAAATTCTCCGCCCCCTCGTCAAAGCCAGGCGACGATGGATGACTTCAGACAGAAGCACATGAATACCACAACTAAGAAAAAACTTACTGTGAATGACTGCTCCAAGTAAGAATGTTAGTGTGAAATTGAACACTACAGTGTATGCCAATGTATAAGCCGATCCACTTTTCCATGTTTATAAGAGCATTAAAATGAGAACAAATAATTGGACAAAAAGAAATCAAGGGACATTTAGAATAGATAAAAATGTGCGATTAATTTTACGAGTTAACTATGACATTAATGCGATTAATCACGATTAAATATTTTAATCGTTTGACAGCACTAGTATGAAACCATTATCACATACAGTGTTGTGTTAAAAAAGATTACTTTAATGCATAGTGAAAGTGGAAAGTTTTGTGGTTTTAGTAAATGCCAAAAACTGACATGAAGTTTAAGACTGAGAGCACGGAATCTAATCAATGATGAAGAAAGAACATATCAACAGCTTGAACAGTACGAATTTCCCTCAGAATATCTGCTTAAATATTCAGACCTTCACATTTTCCATATTTCAAAATGTTCTGTACATATGTAAATCGCAGAGTAGGGTCAAGCAAGACAACCTCTTTTTCTACTTTATGGCTGATGATGATTTGATTTGACGATCTTAAGGCTGTCTAAAAACATCCAAAAGCTGAAAAGGTGGTATTCCCCTTTCATGGGTCTGAGAACAGCATAATAAATAGGCGTCAAATGGGGGTATAACATGCAGTGTACTTTGCCCCATTAGACAGTGAATCACTAGAATGCCCACATGCAATAATCCTGTTCTTTAACGTTACACTTGTAAAAGGGCAGGTTAAGACTTTAAGGTTGAATCATTTTCTACAGGGGGGTTTTTTCTGAGTCTTCTGTGTGGGTCAGGAACGGATGGTTGGATGACAGTGTGTGTCAGACAGTGAGTAAATTATTGTGTGTGTGTGTGTGTGTGTGTGCATGCATACTGTAAAAGTGTATATTTTAGGTGTAGTGCACCACAGGGGCTGGCATTGTGTGTTTTTCCTCCCTGCCTTTTTTTTTTTTTTTTTTTTTTTGTAATCTGTCTAGGCCACAATCATATTTGAACAGCTGCACTCCAAAATAAAAAAAAAACTCAATGACCTTCTCCACAGAGAAACTGGGTCTCTCCATCTGAGTGAATTAGATCAGTTTATCCCCAAAACATCTTGTAAATTCTGGCATCAACCATTAACCAAGCCGTAACCTTTTCCAAATGTTGTTGTATCTATTTTATGTTGATCATAATTTATTTCATTATATTCAAGTACAATCCCCACCATCCACTAAAAATAATGATTTTGGAGTATAGTGCAACAACTCCCAAAATAGGAGGTAATCTGGTCCAAATCTTTAAACCTTCAAATGTTACCAAAACAAATTTCCAAAAGATGGTTAATCTACAGTTTGGTTATGTTTGCTAAGTTTTCCTTACTGGTTTACTTTAATACTGCTTTTTATTCTACTCTGTCATATCTGTACTAAATCACTACAGTACACGTTTAACTTGATGAGGTACTTTCTGTAGATTGTAGTAAAAGCCACAATGTAAACCTCCGTCACATCTTGACAGTGTAACAGAATTAATTATTCTAGATCCAAGATGCCTACTGTAGAGCAGCACAAGCTGTATGTGTGTCATCCAGGTGGCTTGTCTGGCAGCAACGGGCCATTGTTGTTGTTTTTTTTGTGTGTGGTGTGTGTATGCATGCACACTCCCACTGTGTCCATGCATGCGTATGTGTATCTCTACATCTATGACTGTGTATGTTAGGCCTGAGTCAGTGAATTGACTGCAGCTGCACAAGCTGTCTCATGGTCCAAGAGGCTACACTCTCTACCACAGTGTTGGCCACTGTCAGCTCTTTGTGCAACCTGTCACATGGTGGCATAAGATTTTAATCAAGACGGCAAAGGCTCCTAGCATGCAAACACACTCTGAAGTCTAAACTGCATGATAGATCTTTGACAGTACAAATAATTCTTGAGGGAAAGTTTGTAAAGTTTTAGCCAGCATGGCTGACTCCCTTAATGATTTCCTTTCCAAATGCCTGTCAAGTGCTGGCTAAGTGCAGACCCATCTGATCAGACCGAATTAAAGACATGTGAGTCAGGCTGTCAGTGGAGCCATTTCACTTCATAAACTGCCTTACAGACTGGCACCAAAATCAAGGAAAGACTGCATTTTGAAATGAAAAGGCATGTGTCTGATATTTTCTAAAGGTTTTAAGCAGCTAAATGCAGCCTTGTCGTTCGGAATCTAACTGAGCTACATTCTACAGATTCTCATACCGAATCACTTGAGATTATATACCACAAATAGTTGTCATCATGATGGTTGACATAATACCCTGCTTCAAAAAAAAGGTTTTAACTGTATGGTTATCTGTCCTGAGTAACTGTGATAATGAATGTATAGTCTGTTGTAGTGTCTGAATAGTTTGATTTTCAAACAAGATTTTCACCTGACAGCAGCTTCCTAACCCTTATGTTTTCCTCCCGGCAGCAATGACATAACCAGCCAGGAAGTGTGGGTTTGCATGGCTGCTGCGGTAACAGGAGTAGAGGAGGACAGAGGAAATATGAGCTTTGTGACGGAGCAGAGCAGAACAGTGGCCTCTGTCCTGACACAGCATAACCTTTCTCAAATGTCACAGCCATGGTGTCGGGGCTCCCAGTCCAATCATAGTGCCACAAGCCGCCTAGTCTTCTCTAAAGTCGTCCCACTAGCATCCTTTCCATCCAATGAAGTAGGTAATCTTGCATCTACATATGTTGCATGAATGTGAGGCCCAGTCACATTTGACAGGGCCTCACATACCCGTAAATCTATATCAAACAATGAATGCAGGTGTTATATTGTTTTCTTGCAGCGTTATGTCATCACACTTTTTTCCTGGAAACCAGTGCATCTCTACTGGCTGACTTGTGGTATACCAACCAGTAATACCATTAGTACCCCTGCTGTGGCCAACAAATAAAACTGCATTTCTCATCCGAAAGATATCCCATTCAGTTACATGTTTCAGTAGTTCTACTAATAGTTCATTAACTCATTCTAGTGATGTCGTGCTTACTTGCTAAACTATTTTTTGCTAACAAATTCTAGCCTGGGTTCTGCTTACTGACTGGAGCAGCACATACTGTATTTTCCATAGAGAAATACTGACCTTTTGTTTAAATAAAGCTTTTGGCAGCCAACTCATAAGAGTGCTGCTAATATCTCATTGTAAACAGCTCAGGGAGTAAGGCACCCCACCAATTTTTAATCCCACCCACTCTAACCCAAGCCCACCCATTCCACCTAGGCCATCTGTAAAAAATACCACAAACACACAGGCAACTCAACAAACATGAGCTTACACCACCTGACTATGCATGAGTCAGTTACATCTGAAAATTGGTTACTTTAGTAGGAACGAGTTTAAGAATACTGTAGGTCAAACTAGATTTAACAGCATAGTAAAAAATAACTGGTGCTGCTGTGTTCTTTGCTGTCTTAGCCGTGGCCTTAGGAAATTTCACTTACAAGGGCGAGGATACAAATATCAACTGGTGACTCGTCATAGAGCTGAGCTGACCTAGCCTAGAAATCTAGACGCACCCTAGCGGCAGCAAATGTAATTTGAAGCCAGGGTCGTCTAGCAAGTCTCTGTTGGCTTGCGAGCTGGAAAAACCAAACTCTAGTCAGGCCAATCACATCATGTATAGAGTCGGTGGGCGGGCTTAACATAATGACGGCAGTTCCACGTGAATTCCCTGCTACTTAAAAACAAAGAAGATGGCTGCTTCTGCTGCTGGCAAACAGCGGTCTTTTGAATCGGCTTTGGCCACAACTCTGGAAGACTTGGAGTTAAGTTTTTCTTTGAGAAAAGAACAAAGAACGGCGCTAAAGTCATTCTTAAAAAAGGAAGATGTGTTGGGAGTTTTGCCGACCAGATACAGCAAAAGTTTAATCCATCAACTAGCGTTGCTCTGGTTGGTTGTAGCGCTATCCTATTGCATGCAGAGGGAATTTGAAAGACAACCGTTTATCCCGCCCCTCGGATTGAGGCCTGCCAATGGCGTGTTCCCAGACCCAACATCTTGATGTGGGTCTGGCTTGTCAGGCTAGAGCTGACCCTAATACCCTGTTATTGTCTGGAGAGTGTGTCTATGTGAGCATTTGTGTTATGTCTACACACGTTTGTGTGTATGTGCGTGTATGTGTGTGTGTGTGTATGTGTGTGTGTGTGTGTGTGTGTGTGTGGTGGTCCCCTTGCCATATGTGCCCTGTGCTGATTTACAGTGCTAGGGGCCAGTGCACACAAACAAGGCCATGTCTTCATCTGCTGCACACATTGGAGAACAGACAGAAAACTCTGATTTTCTGATTGCACCCATCACTCTTTAATGTAGGGATTGTGCCTGTGTGTTTTTGTGTGTGTTTGGAGGAGTTGGTGCTGTGTGTCCCCCTGTGTTCCCCCTCCACACACAAATAAACTTGTATTACTGTGTGATGCAACTAAATCAGATTTTTATACTGCTGATATGAAGCTCAAAGTTCCCCCAGTACTGAACATTGATCTGCAACGTTACATCAACAGGCCTATTATTCATCTAACTTGCTATTTGATATTAGTTTACTGCATTTCAATGTTGACACTTCTCTCCTAGATCAAAAAGGGTTTCCAATCTTTATGACACTTCCCAAAGCTCTATAAAAACATTCAGCACTCAAGTCCATTGTTTAACCTTGACCTACAAATTGCTTTTAAGATTGACGACATAATGCTCTCTTGTCAAGCAGTGATTCCATTAATAATTCACAAAAACGATGACAAAGAGGCAGTTATCACCACACTACCTTCTGTTTTTGACTATAACTTAAAAACGCTTTTAAGTTTAAGGATGTCAATCAAGAATCTATTCTTTCTGAAATACAATAAGGAAGTAGAAAAGAACAAATTGATAAAAACGTTTAAATTGTCCAGTCACTTTTTCCCCCACTGAGTCCTCTACATCTGCATGAATCATTTGCTTAAATGCATCGATAACTGCAACTGTGAGCTGGAGCTGAATTTAGAAAAAGATGGTTATTGGTAAAATTCTTTACTTTTTTCTGCTTATTCTCTTCAACATCGGCAAATTTACCTGAATATAGGTGTGTGACCGGGTTTAGGTTTATTCCATGAGAAGTGAGAGGGCACTGAGAGGAACTGTTCCCCGGGACCATCTTTCTTCAGGCTGTGCAGGCCCTCGTCTGAAGGAGAGTCTAGATTAGGAGACATATTTCCTTGGTCATCTAGCCCCAGCTCCCCTTTACCAGTCTGCATAGAAGTTCTGTCTTGTGAGGTCTTCCTTGTCTTGGATGGGATGTCTGCCTCAGATGGGCAGCACTGGAAGGGTGACATGCCTACAGAGGGACTGCCAACCCAGGTGTCCTCTGTCACGCTGCTCCTAGGTGAAGGTCCTGGCGTGGGTGTGGGTGAGTGATGAGGAGACAATGAGACGGGGTAGCAGATGTCGGCGCTAGAGTGGCGCCTCTTGCCACAGGGTGAGGTGGGACGTGAGGAAGGCCTGGAAGGTGGCCTCGGGCTAAGCCAATTTTCATCAGTGACACTAGTGCGTGGAGAGTGACAGGGGGACTGTCGGGGTGACAGGCTGATGGAGTGGGAGTGGTGCACAAAGGCGGGGTGATGGTGCTGCCAGTGGGGCTGCTCCTCCAAAAGCCCACCACTGGTTTGAGGGGATACACAGCCTGGGGAAGTAAGCGGGGAGCCCAGGGTGAACCGGGCAGCCGCTTCATTTAGCTCGGAGTCAACATCGTCATAGACGTGTGAGAATGATTCACAGGAGGAGGCATCAGAGAACCAGCTCCTAGAGGAGAGGCTGCTGCACGGACTAGGGCTAAGCGAAGAGTCCCGGTATGAGTGGTCCAGGGGCAAATACAGGTGGTCTCTGGACAGGGGCCTATCACCGTGGTAGTCCCCATCAGGGACATTGGCCCTCAGATCCTCCTCACTGGCATCCATCTCCTGCTGGCAGCTGGGGGAGATGGAGGTGATCTGGATACTGGGGCACTCAAAGGCCTTTGGTGCCTCCACAGGAGCAGAGGGCAGCAGAGGGGAGGTGCCATACTTGGAGTCATGTGCCCCATAGCCCGGAGGCACAGATCCTGGTTTGTGTGAGTGAAGGCGTGGGGAAGTGCTGATGATCTGGGAGTGGGACTGCATGCCATGACGAGGCAGGCCAATAGACTGGTGGTTGGTGACCATAGACTGGGGCTGGCCCACATTTAGGATGTAGAACGACGTGTTGTCATCAGGCTCCAGATCTATGAGAAGAAAAGAAAGGGAAGATTAAGATACAGCAATCTGGAGAATATTATTACTGTTGCTTTTTCCTTAATGTTCCTTAGTTTAACTTTATTGTGTAGAAGTATAATATATACATACAATACATAGTACAATACAAAATACTCCTGGTAGGAATACCCTGGATTATGAGGCCAAACTGCTAACTCAAAGGCAGACAAGATATTGAAAGCATATTAAAGGTGCAGTAGGTAAGACTTATAAAACTAACTTTCTGTCATATTTGCTGAAACTGACCCTATGTTCCATTAGAACTACATGAAGCAGGTAATTAAAAAAACCACAGCCTGTAGTGCGATTTGCAAAAATCCACAGCTCCCTGTTCAGATGCACCAATCAGGGCCACGGGGGGGAGCACACGTATTCATTCTCCCTTGTGGGGGGAGGGGCTTAGGAGACCGTTTTGGGCTTTAGCGGAAAGGGGGGAGGGACTGAGAAGTTGTCGATGTTCACATTTTTGGGCTAAGTCCTGGATCTTCGCAATCCTACCTACAGCACCTTTAAAGGTATTGTATATTACTGTCTGGGGTCACTGTACATTTGTGCTTTGGGATTCCTGAATCAGAACAGAGAAGTGGTCAGGGCTCTCCTTCAGGCCTATTAAATTTGCTTTTAAAAGGGATAAGAGAAGATGTAATTGGTCATAATTATAAGTCAACCACCTGATACTGCATTCCTCCGAGTAGTAATATATTCAGCCTGACCAGGACTAGGCTCGAGTCTTCCAAAACTGTACAAAATGATTTGGTCGCAGTTTCAGGAAATTAGAGGCCAGAGTGTTGCTGGGTAGCAGGCAGTCACACAGGCATTGTTCCAAGAGGGATAACCGATGAACAGCACTACTCAGGAAACAAATTCACACAACGGTGCGTGCTGTCGGCTGTCATCACAGCTAGCACCGGCAGGCTATTTATACCAAAGGTCATCCGGCACAGGCAGTCAGTACACACACAAACACACACACACACACACACACACACACACACACACACACACACAAACAAATATACAAGAGCCCACTGGCCACATTGGCACTACTCTGTTAGAGGTTATTGATAAACTTCCTGGATATGCTCTGCTGCTCCCATTGGGAGTAACCCCTCCACCCAGTGTTTCACATGTGAAAACTTAATTTCACATGCAAAGACATTTTTCACATTAGAAACCTAATGGAATTCAAACCTTTTATATTATCATATGAAAAGTGAGATTTGTCCAATAACATCTTCCCATGCATACTTTGACTTGTGACATTTAACTTGTACGTATCGTAGGGATGGCACGCTGAGGAAATGTTCCCACCTATTAATAAACTTTTGACAACAACGGTGTTATGATTACACTGCAGAGCACCAAAGCTGTGCCTCTCTGACTTTCTGGTCGAGCTTTTGCTGCACAAAAACTGGTGCGTTGCTCCGCGGTCGGTTCACAAACTAGCTTCTGGTCTGCTTTCTACAAAGCCACGGTTGAATCTGGCAAGAAAACACACTGATTATCTACTATTAACAATATAAATATACTATTTATGATATAAATCATCTGATCCTGCACTTTTGCTTTTCACTTTGACACTAAATCCTCTGCCATCATCTTGTGGTCTTGTCATGTGAAGTGAAATCTGACTCCTACTGCTGCTGTACGCAGCGGGGCAGACACTTTCACGGGGACACTGATATGCAAAAATTAACTAAATTAGAAAAACCACGGTGGGCAAGTTATAAAATCGGTGTATGCCCAGGCACTAGGGTTGGGTATTGTTTGGGTTTTTTTACGATACTGAAAACTAAAACTTTTAAAACAATGCCGGTGCCTAAACGTTGCCTGAACCGATACTTTAAAAAAAAAAGAGGAGCACAAAACAACAGATGAATACAGTATCAGATAAATTATTTATTTAAAATGTAACACCAGTTCACAAGTCAATTGCTGTTAAATGACAAAAACAACCACTAGACAGCAGGTTAATTTACACTAACATTGAATGCACCATGAGCATACAACGTGCAATGGAACGCACCATTAAGTCCCATCTGTGTTGTTTCTCAGATAACCATGGTGTAGCTAGTCTGCACTTTCTTCAGCTGCAGACTGTTGTACGTCCTGCTTTCGAGTGAAATACAGCCACACTTTAGACCGTTTAGTTGTCAGCATTTTAAGTGTTAAGTCAGCTACTAGCTAGCGGTAGGCTAACATTACTTGCTGCTAAGTGTAGTGTAAACTAGCATCACGTGCAGTGATGCTTCTGTTGCCTCTAACGTCTGTTTCAGAGTACCAGAGAGCATCGCAGGCATTTAAATGGCACCGAGATGAAGCATTGTAATCATTCGGTCCAGTTGATATATTGGCACCGGCTTTCGGCACCCAACCCTACCAGGCACTGTGTAACACCGGCAAGCCCAAAGTATCGTACATTAAGTAGAGCAGAGGCCATAACTTTTAATCTCATTGTTTACTTTTGCACAGCACCAAACACCAAAAACTAAACTTTATAACAAAAAACACACACACCATATAACCCATTGTCAATAGCAACTAACATAAAAAGTAAAACAAAGCAAGCATCACGTCTCATCAGCCTTCCTGTCATGTCCTTTCTCTGGTCTTGAGCTATGACGAATACAACTTCTGTACCAAAAAAGGGAAATGATTAATATACTTCAGAAAATTACAAAACGACCAAGGCAAAAATATAAGCCAATGAGCATTCATTAAACATCTAGCTTTGCTAAAACCACAGTGTGTAGCCTGTACAGGATAAGGTTGTGAAATCATTACACTTCCCTTTATTCCCTAAATGTATCTACCTGCCTATAAATAAGAAGTTTTTTTTTTATATATATCCTAGAACTAAAATCTTTGTTTAATAGTCAAGCGCAGATAAATAGGCCATAACTTGGTATAAGTTAATTTAAGCTCTCATATTTGTTTCCTCTGACTTTAAATGATAACCACATACCAGTAATATGACAGCTTTGTCAAATCACATATTAAAGGCGGTCTAAAAAGTTTGTAAAAAAGGAGAAGAAAAAAAGGTTTTTGGTTTCTGCCCTCCCGTCCTCTCTATCCAACAGCAGCAACAGAGGCAGTAGCAGAAAGCACTTTATTTATAGCTGCTCGGCTTCGCGCTGGCCCTGCCTGCCTGTCACAAGACCCAGCAGTGGATCCTCTGACGACAGCATCCGACTGACTGACGGGGAGCAAGAGAAGGACAACAGAGTCGTTAGGAAGAGAAAGAGGCTGTGAGGAAAAAAAAAAGAAAAAAAACTATGAATTGGGAAATAATATGAAGAGAACAAAGAAAGAAAGAAGAAAGAAACAGACGGCACCAGTAAAGACAGAAACACACACCTTAAGAGAGGGAGGCATACCACAGCAAGCAACCTTTTCCCATCAACTGCACTGCACTTCACAACATATCCTGCTCACAGAAAACCGAAACATCACTTATAATTTCATAGTGAATTTCAACTTCCATTGCGTTTTTTGTTGTTTTATCTGGGTTGCAAAATGTTCCCTATCTGCCGTAATGATGATACTGCAAACCCATCTCATGAGTGTCCCTCCTTCTTCCGCTATAAACTAAGCAAAAAGAAGAAAAAAAACTACATTTGCAATAAAAATAACTCACGATTAAAAGCATTTTCAAACAATTTGCCAAAGGACAGTGATTTACACATAAACATTGCATTAATTCTTCCTTCTAAAAGCCCTTATCCTAGAGACTAATTAATTTAGAGAGAAAACATGTTGGATTACAGAGACATAAATATCCCTGCATTATGAGAGAGATCCTCTCTCTTAAGAGTCTTTAGGAGGTTGAAAACGTGCTAAATTAAATGCAAAATGCAAGACATGAATTGTCATTTGCTAAAAAAAAAAAAGTTTTTCTGAATTAGTCGTTCGCTTTTCTGTATTGCTGCTTAGCTGAAAACATAACTTGACGAACTTGTTTTAGCTCTGTCGAATCACAATAAAAAAACATTTAATTAAACAGCTAATTCAGGGCAGGGCAATGCCAGCTGCTGACTCAGTAATGAACTGCTGTCTTAGTACATTAGGTGCTAAGTACACAGTAATTTGCCCTATGCTTTTATGTTGGTAAATCTGTGTTTTCATACTATACTTTCCTTTTTCTGTGGCTTGATTTGTACATTAGGTTGTTTTGTTAGTGACGTTAACTTGTAAAGGCATACCAAATGAATTATGCTTTTGCATAAATTTCAACTTCACGCAGAGCCTCAAGTCTAACAAAGCATCTGACGTCAACCAGGGCTTAGGAGTCCTTCATGAACTGATGCAAGTTTCCTTGGGGCTGCACTAATCAACTGGCTACCAATCAGCCAATGGTCTATTTAAAACTTTTCACTGTATGAAGAAAAGAAAAATGCAAATGTATGACTATTTACTATGTTTGGATAGAAAATACAAAATATACACCTTAAAACAAATTATGGTCTGGGAGAGTCTTGGACTTTGAATTGGATATCTGTGTTGGCCTAGTGATAGTACTGACAGCAGTAACTTGTCTTTGGACTGTCTGTTTTTTAGTCTCCTCAAATAACAGATTAGAAATCCCTCTGCTGAGTTGTCCTACAGTGTTAGTGGTATGACATTCATTTAATATACTGATTTGAAATTAATCATTTTTATTTGCCATGTTATTCATCATATTCCGTCTCTCTTTCTCTGTTCCATAGTGGCTTCATGCTTATTGGTGAGGGTGAAAAAAAGAGGGGTAATTAGCAATGTTGCACAGATGAGGGTTAGACAGGGGATGACCATGCTTCATGGCCCACAGCCATCTCCTTGCCCTGAGATAAGATTAGCCTACTACATAAAACACTCCAGTGTGAGGAAAGGGGTGGGAGATGGGAAACCCCCAAGTCAGAGCCAAACACCAGTCACCTAAGGACAAAATGTCAGGGACAGGAGAGGAGAGGAGACGAGAGGAGAGGCCTTGGTTGCAAAGCCCTGCAAGGTTCCTGAAAGCGTCACATACTCCTCAAGTGTCCATAGATCAGACAGTCAATGCGGTTAAATAAAGATCTGTAAGAGGCTTTGTTGTACCTAAGATAATAATAGCTCCGCCTCACTGGGAGATGTTTCAGTGAAGCACGCCTTTGTGGATGTTTGTGACACACCACGAAGACCGTTGTGTTCTCGCGGTAACCACAGGGCTTGACCCACTGGTGATAGTTGCATCCACTTTGGCTCCTTGACACAAAGCTCAACAGGCTTCTGGCTGACATTCGCTCTACCTGGGGATTCTCGCTTGGGGGATAAACTGTAGAGACTTTGTTCCTCCTTCCTCCTTCTCTCACTGCACGCAAAGTGTGTCAGGGTCCTCTGACCGGCCGTGACACACAGGCCCACATTCTGACAAAGCCCAGTGTACTATTAAGGGAGGGAAGGCTTTGTCTCTCCCAGACGAGATGACAAGTTCATTGCTGCGGCAGGTTTATGCTGGTGCACCCGTGATCTTTCTGTCTATCTAGTATGTATGGGTATAAAAGTGTGGGTGGTGTGTATGATGTGTGAATGTTCCTGTGAGCCTGTGGTTGTGCCTCTGTGCCTTCCTGTTAGGGCTGGGCGATATGGACCAAAAGTCATATCCCGATATATTTTGGCTGAATATCGATATACGATATATATCCCGATATTTTTTTCCGCAAAGTGAGAGCAAATGTTCAGTCAAAGCCAAAATCAAATATGACATGTCACAAGTAGTTTCATAGAAACAGTTGCAAAATCAAATAAATAATAAACCGGTTTCTTCACCTGGTTCATGATTAAATGCTCAGCTGTTCAAATAACAATAAAATGTAAACCTAAATACTGTATAACAGGAGTACCTTTTTTGAAATCAAAGCTCCATATTTGTGATTCGTTCCAAAGGTCAATTAAGCTTTTGATATTAATATAATCTACTTTGTTCAAAATGTAATGCCTCATGCCTGTAAGCCTAGGTTTATAGTCCCATTCTTCCACTTGATACTGCTTCCACTTAAGTAAACTAAAAGATGAACTATCGACTACAAAACAAAGAAACTAATTAATGTGTTAATACAAAGAATATTTATTATGATCGGTTCACAGATCTGAGTCCAAACGGAAACTTCACCCTTCTGAACTAAGAGTTTCTGCTTCAAGGTGAAGTTTAAAACAGACTGAAATGTCCAGGCTCATTCCTCCACTATTTATTTCTGTATGTATTTATGCGTTACATGTCATTTTAACGGGCACTGAGCTCCAGATCCTGCAGCTGCAGACGGTCTCTGCTGCCCGCTGTAGCTTCTCTCCGTCCGCCTGCCGCCCGGCAAACTTAGTGGAACTTTCCGCCCGATATCGACATACAGGTCGCCCTGGACTACGTGTAAGATCCTACCGATCACCACTCTGTCTTTGGCTGGTCCGATCTGGATCAGCGGGGACCCGCGCAGCAGCGAGGCAAAGCTGTGTTTTTCCCGGGGAAGAGACGCTGCGGCCGCCACGGAGCTCTCCGCCTCCCGCTGCCGCCGGAGCTCAGATTGCTGGTCGGGCGGCATACATAATCATAAAACACATTGTCACCTGTTAAATGTTATTCATTGCTGTTTGTTCTTTTCATTTCCTCTATCGAACATAATTAAGCAGTACAAAAGTCCGGCATCTTTAGCGTTGATCTGAATGCTTCGGACCCCTGTTCCAAGATGGCGGCGGTTTTGACGTATGTTTAGAACCTCAAGGCGACATCTGTGTATATATCTATGGGAGCAAGGATCACATTTGAACTATATCGATATATGCGATATGGTCTAATTCCATATCTCATTTAAAAATATATCGATATATTTTTTATATCGATATATCGCCCAGCCCTACTTCCTGTGTCTTTTTACACTTAATGTATGGGTATATGTGAGTGTACACCCCAACACGTTACTGTCTTAGGTTACCCACTAGCCCCAACACCATGTGGTGCTGGAGCTAAAGTGTAACCTTAGCCAGGGTTCCCTTTGTGGTGGGCAAGCAGGTTGATTAGAGCAGGCTCTGCTTACATCCCCTGTACAGAAGGCTTTGTGTTCAGCCCAGTCTCCTCTTTCAGCCCTCCTCAACACCTGATGACCAATAGACCAGAGCAAAAGTGTGCCAACACGCTTTGTACTATAAGCCTTATGGGGTAAAAGATATATACCTCAGATAAACACATTTAAACAAAGTAAATCTTTTTTTTTTATTCTGTGGTATGTAGAACAAGTGCAAAATCTAACTACTTAAAGTCTTCTTCTTAAACTTATCGTCCGTAAGATTTTTAATGTCGTTAATAACCTAGAAAGTACCTACCAATCAAAAAGTGAGTTAAAACAATGGTGATTGAGCATATGACCCACTAATGAAAGCGCTTGTATTTGCTGCTTTGTCAAGTAATACCATCTGCATGTCTGGGGCGACTTTCCCGCGCTAAATTTAAATGGAGCGTGTTAGTGACGCTTTTTACATCAGTCAGTAGGGGTTGGTTTCCCCCGTCTGCCCAGGTGAAGCTGGTCACTGCTTTTCCATTGTACTCAAAAATTGGGAACTTCCAACGAGGAAAGATGCAAAGAAACGGTTCGTTAATCGGGCGCCTACATTTCATTACTGCTGACTCACAATGGCGGACCAACAGACAGAGAATGAAGACCGTTCAACTTTGAGTCCAAATAGAAATAACCAAAAACATAAACTCCCACACCCGCAAGAGGACCGAGCTGATACTGGCTGAGATGTCAACCTTTGCCATGTCTGTGGCCGGTGTGTGCAGCTCAGGTGGGACGCAGACACTTGTCGCTCGGTCTGTACTCCCTGTAACTGAACCACTCTCTCTCGGAGTCGCTTTTTTGGGACGAACATTCAGGAAATGATAGCCAGGCCTGAAGCCACCCGTAAAGCCTCAGAGCAGCTGGGCTCTTATCTCGGCCCGCAGCAGCAGTCGGGGTGCCGCCAGCGGGTTCGGCAGCGCCGTTAGTCCTTCAGGGATAGGACTGCCACTTGGCATTCCGGACCTGCTCACCCATTCCCTTCTCAGGGGCAGCACCACCAACAACCCCCTTATTTTACGTGTTTGCTGTGGCGCTAACAATTTACTCATTCAGACAGTCAGACTTAATGAATAAACAAACCTCAATTTGATACCAATATCAATGGAATACTTCATTTGAAATAAGACACCACAGGCGTGTAGTAGCCATACATTCAAATGTCTTGGTGGCATCTTGACACGCTGCCAACTGCCAACTCCATCAAATACACCGTGCTTGACTTTACCAGGGAAGTTTCGATACTACTTGGTTCTGGGTTATTTCGGTTGATACCTTATATATCCAGCACTATACCTTGATTAATCCATGAAATGATAATTACAATTTCATTCAACAATAACCCCTTTTTCAAGAGGTCTTAAAAACCTTTTTAGAATTGAACATTTTATTTGACATTTTTAATAATTTGGTTGATGTAGATATTTGCAGTGATTCCCAATAGAGCTCACAAAAGCAAATTAAATTCCTTCCCCGTGGATTTTCCAGGAACTCTGCGGCTGGCTTGTCGCCTACATTTCTAAACACAGTGTCTGACGCACATGCACATACGTATTGTAAGACTTGGCCTACACCTGTGGCTCTAAACCTTGCTGACTGGCTTCGTGCCAAACCTACAGATGATCCCTGTGAATGTGGTGTCTTGTGTACATAAAATTCAGTGAGAGTGAGCGAGAGAGAAATCCAAACATAGGAGGGAAATGCTCGATGCTCGATTTATTTAGAGTTATGAGGTACATTGCACATATATAGCAGAATCCTGAGGTATGGGTCTCAGTTTAATATGACATCTGTAGAGCCGTGTTACAGTCTTGTCCTGTAATGTAATGTTAGGGTAATATCAAAAAGCCTTCCTGTGCCGTCACAGCAGACTCACCAGCAAGCAGAGGCTTAACAATGGCAGCCTAAGCCAATGTTAACATATGCCGGCAGCTAAATTAAGCTCCTAATTAACAATCTCATGCCGAGATAACATTATGGGATAAACATAGAGTGCCAAGTAACCACCTCAACTAAATACCCACCAACGCATGAAGATCCTTTTCAAACACATCCCTAATTGCCTTTAGAGTACATTGATTTGGTAAAAAAGATACCAGGAAAGATTAATACTTGTATTTTAATCATAATAATAAGCTTTATTTAAATGGCATTTATAAAAGTGCTTTACAAACTAAAATAGCAAAAAAACAGGAGTGTTGAAAGAAATAGAACAACATAAAATGAATAACAAATAAGATAAAGTAAAATGCCTCAAGATGAGAATCATTTGGAAACTTGACTGGAGAACATTCTCAGACATCCAACACTTCATATCAGACAAACATCAGATAATGCACGACATGTCTTTCACATAAGGTTTAATCGAGGTATTTAACAGATGTGACCAAACCTAGTCTCTATCGACGCCCAAAACCAAACCTAGAGCCACATCACTGATGGCAACAAAGCTTTCCATAAGGTTGATTAAAATGTTGTGTTTCACCATCCACTGTATCAAGAGTTTATTCCAACAAAAAATAAAAACAAATGCAATAGCAACTATATAGTGCTAGATAATTATTTGGGCAATCACTGATGTATCTGGCATTTACTGGCCTAGTAAAAAGCCTCATCTTTGCCGTACCCGTGAGTGTTTTTATTAGTAACCTGGTTTGTGAGAACCCAGGGGCCCGTTTCAGAAAGCAGGTTTAGTGAAAACTCTGAATTTGTTAACCTGAGATGAGGGGAACTCTGGGTTTTCTGTTTCAGAAAGCGGGGTTAATCAAACATGAGCGAGAGGGGTAACTCCAGCCCGTTTCAGAAAGAGAGGTAACTTAACCTCAGAGTCTGTTGTTATGGTAACTGAGCCTTTGAACCTAACCTGGTCGGGAGCAGGTTGTCTTCAATAAACCTTGAGTTTCTCTCAGTCTTGACACAGCGCTCTTTCATTTCCTCATTCATTCATTATCAGGTGCATTTTAGTGCAGTTTATCTGCATGAATAAAAGAAAAACAGGGTTGGTTTATTAACTGTGTTAGGCAGACTATAAAACTTTTTTTTTTCTCAAAACATGGCATGTCCTTTTGCCGACGATCCCGTTGATGAAGAAGCTTTATTACTTCGCAGGGAGTTAAACACACATCGGGAGATGATATTGACTATAGATGCATTTTCATTTCCAGATACTAGCCTACCTATTTGAGCGGTATGGGTTTTCTTCCCAGTCTATCAGTTATGTAGCCTACATCAACTCAGAGTTCAGGGTTAGTCTCAGAGTTTGTTAAACTTTCTTCCTGAAACGGGCCCCTGGTTTTCTTAATTGGGATAAAACAATACGGGAACCCTGGTCAACACAGATAGATTTCTGCTAGGATGAACTTGAGTTTTCGGCCAAACCCAATTACCTAGAACCTAGAAACTTGAAACTTTATAGGTTTTCTCATACATGTATTGCATGACAAAGCCCAGGACACAAATTATTACTTGTGGATTTAAAATAATGTAGTCATTTCCTCCAGCTCACTTCTAAAATTCAGACACACGCACAAATGAAGGAAAAAACTAAAGAGCCTGTCCTCTCACTTGCAACATATAGCCTACCACAAATGTATTTAAAAAAGAAATGCCAGCCTTAGTTAAAAAATAAGGTAGGTAGGGGGTATGGGAGACATCTGGTAACCAGGTTTTTGAGTAACCAGGTTTACCCCCCCTTTAACTTGGCTTCTCCCAATGACCGGGTTTCTTGTTTGCATGTAAGCAAACAATGTGTCAGACAGTTCATGTATGTGTTGGTTTTCAGTGGAGCAGGAGAGCTGCAGTGCATCAGATGATTGGCCTCTAAGGCGAACACAAGCCGCTTGATGGCCTGCAATAACCCAGGGCAGATAACATCAGAGAGGCTACTGCCAGCAGGGGTGACATTTAAACAATCTGTCAGGGCTGACTGTGCATGTGCCTAAAAAAGTCAGCCAGGGGGGTTGAGAGAGAGAGAGAGAGAGAGAGAGAGAAAAGAGCGAGAGAACAAGGAATAGAACAAGGGAGAGGGACAGACAGGGAAACAGAGCTTTTGTGTGCCTTTATGTGTGAGAGGTAAAGAGAGAAAGGGAGAGAGACAGAGTGTCTGAGAGAGAAATACAGAGCGGAGAGAGACAAGAGAGAGAAGAGTTGACATTTACACACTGCGGGTCTTAGTAGTGAGACTACTGTATATACACACCACTGATAAATGCATAAGTGTGTCAACCAATACCCCCAAACCAAGTTTATGACATACTGTACAGATTATTATACTATATACTGTATACACTATGTTCCTGGACTATCCAAGCAGCAACAAAGTAATGCCAGTCATAGAAATAAGCATATATAGGACAGATTGTTTTGAATGCACCTATGTACACCTTTCTTATCTCCACATGTCAACAATGGCCACCCCGACCTCCTGGCCTTGACCTACCTTCACACAGATTAGTTTAACAACTGCACCAGCAGAACCACTTCCCATCATCTGTGTTGCTTGTGCAGCAAGGGAATGGATGATGAGGATAGGGTGAGGTGGTAAAAAGAAATGCAGTGTCCTCATGTAAAGGGTCCATCTGCTCTGCTTGGGGGAGAGTCCCATTACAGTCTTGTTACTCTTTATGGTGTTTGTAATCAGGCCAACACAAAACAAGAGAAAAAAAACTAACAGGAAATAATCAAGGAAAAAACAGGAAGACAGCAATTCCCCCTTCAGAATCATAAATGTAATATGTCCAGAAAAGAAACTACGCTTAAAACAGGAAAACCCTTCCTTTCCATCTTTTTCACAGCTCTGCAAGTTTATACATGTTTAAAAAAGGCCCAATTTATGTTTTACTCTCTTGAGCACAATGTGCATAAAGTGATCAGCAGTTCATATCGTTAAAACCTCTATACACAATTGGTGTGCCCTTTTCGCCCAGCTGTCAAAATCCACATGGTCCACATTCCAATTGTGACCCATGTAGTAGGGTCCACTCAAACACATGGGCCCCCACTGAAATGGGTGCCATCGCCCCCTTCAAAAATCTAACTGGTAAATCACAAGCTTTAAAGTGACGACTGAAATCACTTATTTTAATTATCTCACGTGTCCCATCTAAAACCTCATTCATTTTCAATAAAGGGAACCACAACAATCACTGTTCCTTGATAACTCATTTTAGAATGTGTGAATATGTGTCTCACCTGGTCATTGGACACATAACGGGAGCGGGACAAGACAAACTGCATGGAGTAGAGGTGCCAATACCAAGCTTGACTGAAATAAGGCATTAGCCTTAAATAAAATGGGATTCAACCCACCCTAATCCCTGCATAGCAAGCCACACCTTAAAGTAAAATGGGACCAGAGAAAGAAAGAAAGAAAAAAAAAGCATATGCAGGAGTTCAACAGTTTTCTTTCTGCCGTAATGCAGCCTCTGACATGTTGATACAGCGCAGCCAGCGGTAGCTTCAGTTACACTAAATTTAAACTAGACAGATGCCACACATAGTTACTCATGCCTCGCCCCGGGAAACAAACGTCTCATTCATCACACTAGGTGCTGGGACCCCTTCAGTTCAGTAGGGTCAGGGGGCATCCACATGGTGATCCAGCCCCACATGGGGACCTCATGCGTGACTGTCTGATCTTTGACCTCTCCGTCTTTTACATTTTCATAGTTTTAGAACCTGCAGGTCCATAAACTTCCCTAAAGCCTTCATTCTCAAACATTTACAAAGTCTATAGACACTGGCTTGTCTAACTGTCAAACACTCCACTGCCTCTCTGTGTTTTCCTCTGTTCTTTTATTTTATTTTTGATTAGTTTTTTATATAATTTGTAGTGAGTTTTGTTATAATTATATACACCTATGCATATTACTAAGTACCAATGTCCTAGATGTCTAACATCAACAAGCTACACAATTAAAATGACAAAAAAGACTCAAGCTAACTGCACATTAGCAAAGTGGGAGTCAAGTGCAGTGCACACAGTGTGAAACAATTAGACTGGAGACCTCTAACCAAATAGCCATACGTGTGTGTCAATGAAAAAGAATTATGTATTCTGTTGTTATGTTAAGGAAGGTTTATACAATTTCTAACACACTTCAGGACAGCTTACTCCAATGCCCGCTGCTTGTCTGAGTGGTGGCTCCCACCCCTCAACATAAAAGTCTAAACAAACACGTACACACACATATACATACAAACACACCTGGCTAGAGTCTGGGAGTGCCCACACACTCACCTGGCGACGTGGCACACAGCATCCTTCCACTCCTCTCCTCGTTAAGATCACAAAGTGCTTGAGCAGTACAAAGTTGAAGGCTGTAGACGTGCTGGGACGAGAGGGGTTCTCCTGCACTAAGTACAAACGAGTCACTAGAACCTGCCGCCTGCCCTCTGCCACTCTCTTTGGGAGCTCAAAATAGTCCACCATGAGAGCGATGTAATTTCAGTCTTTCCCACGACAAGGACTGAGAGGATCGTGCTCTTGGTTCAGAGAAGCAGAGCAATGACAACATTATAGACAAGGGGGCAACAATTCTTTCTCCACTAGCTGCTCTCAGTTTAATCATTTCATTACGCTAAAAATGTGCCTTGACATACCTTCATTTCTAAGCAAGACAAAGACAAACCCGCAGGTACACGATATGTCACAGCATGTTAACAGGACAAAATCAAACCTGACTAGTCACTAAGAGGTTGTGGTGACTGCTGGCATCTGGAGATTTCATTAGCCAAGATCAGTCTCTCTGATATCACTGGCGGTCTGTCTCACATCCTGTGAAAGCAGTGAGAAAGAAAAGAAGCCTCAGTCGTCCTGGCGGCGGCTCTACAATGCTCTATGCTGGTATGGTGGCGACCAACAAGCCCACAAATTCTTCCCATTTGTGAGATAAGTAAAAGCAAGGACGCAATGCATATGGAATATATACAAAAAGAAAAGAGAAAGGTCTAGACAAGGAGAGTGGGTGAACACAAACACTTTTCATCTTCCCCTTACCATCAGCTAGAGAGCAGTGAGCCCTCCTCTCCTTTCATTTCACCCTGCCATCTGAACCCCACATGGCATGTCTGGGCAGAAAGCCAGACACCTCCGCTATGGATGTACTACTCTGCCACCCATAAAGGGCACTTCTGCCCCCATGCTTCATCCCACCTCTAACACCCGATGAGGCCAATGCTCGTGACCCGCATAACCCTAACTCACCAAAACCTAATTTCTTCCACTCACACAACCACTTCACCATAGACACTCTATCACACATGGAGTAAGTGGTACTTTAAGAGATGAGCCCAAATCAATGTTGTAAGACAGATTGTGTTATTTTTATATACGAAACTACAATCAAAAACAGTGAAGGGGAAATATGTTCTTTAATAAGCATGTACAACTAAGCTTACCCCGTTTGATACTATAGATGAAAGCAAGTGTGAGGCCACCGTCTATCAGTGCCGCTCGCTTCACAATGATAATTCGCTGTAAGCTACGAAGTGAAAAGGTCTGGGACTGACGGCCGTTATGCATAAAGTTACTCAAAACGCAACTTACTAAACCTCTTAACCTGTGGTTTCCCCTGCCTATGTAAATCTACGGGAGGCCGCCCAAGTCATGTTGCCGTTTAGTTTTTCAAAGTGTACGTGCTTTGAGGGGCACAAATGAAATTCCATAAACCTCCATTGTATTTAGGCGGTGGCAGAAGTTTCACAGGTGGATATCTCGAAAAAAAATTATTTGTATGAATTGATACTTGGGGTTTTAAGTCAATTGTGGGTAATAGCTGTTATGCATTAACAGCTATTTGGTCATGGAGGTAATAGCTGTTATGCATGGTATACACCACATGAGAATCAAGCCGATTTGGGGCCCAATTCCCCAAATTTGTTAGCTCCACAGTTAGCTCACACTCAAGACCCGCCCTTCAATAGCATTTAGGGCTGCCACCTCTTAGTCGATTAGTCGACTAATCGGTCGTTTTGGTCTTAGTCAACTAAGATTTCTTTAGTCGATTAGTCATTTTTTATGCTTATTCATGCTTAATTACTCATTTCCAAGAAACTTATGAGCATATTTATGGTAAACACAAGATTTAAAGTGGTGCTTTTGCAGGATTAATTGTGGAGAAACAGATTTTACAGATGGTTAATTAACTACATTTATATTGTGCTTTTCTAGTCTTAACCACCTCTCAAAGCGCACAGCTCTGTCAATTAAATCAACTAATCGATTAGTCGACAAAATCCTATAAGTGTTAGTCGACTAAGAATTTCTTTAGTCGAGGACAGCCCTAATACCATTCACACACTACTATTGGCCAGGCGTCCATGCTTACGCAAGGTAATGTAACCTGAGTTGTTCAGGTCCTATCCCCTGACCAATCGGCTATCCTAACCTTAACCACTCAAGGTCAACGCCTAACCCCAACCAATCGAGCGGCTATTGGCATGGCCATAGTAGGGGGAAAAATGTGGCATGCCGCTCCGACTCCCCTTACATTGTTGTTTTTTAACGAGCCGGCAAAGCCGCGCACATAGGATTGTAGGTGATTTGGGAGTGCGAAGGATACACGCATGCATCCTTGGAAATTCTCTGAACGAAGGACTCAGTCCTTGGTGGAATTCGGAGGATCGTCGACATTGACTCTGTGTTTCTTTCAGATTTCTTTCAGTGACTTTTGACAGATCCTATCTCACTTTCTAGTTACGCTGATTTACAGAGGGACTTGTTCTTCTTTTCAGCTGGCACTGTACATAATCAGAAGAAAACCCTCACAGTAAGCTTGCTCAATACCTCTGAATAGTCAGCAATAGCAAATAGCCAGTAACAGTGGAATATTTTACCTCAAAGAGGTTTCTTTAGCAACAAGAAAACACTCTTTAATAAAAAAACACTTTTTAATCACATTCACATAAGCAAGTGGAAACGCTGAAAGACAGCAAGAAAATTGACAGCTGGGCTGAGAGTAAACGTGTGCAGGAAGCCAACATTAGAGGAGTCAGCGCCATTAAAGAATGGGATGAACAGAAAATATGTAAAACAAACATGTAGAGGAGATTTGTTATGAATATAACCAGCTTCCATAACAGCAGCACCTTTTTAGAAAGTTAAGTACATCACTGTGACATAGGGCTGCAACTAACGATTATTTTAATAATCGATTAATCTGTCGATTATTTTTTCGATTAATCGATGAATCGGATAAAAAAAACAAAAGCATTAATTTACACCAACTCAATACATGCATACTTGTTGTTTTAGTTAATAGTTGTGTAAAGGTAAGTAACCCAAATAGCAGATACAGACAAGACAGACAGACAGACAGCCTTACACTTATTCATTAAATTATTACCATCATTGTAGTAAGTGCAAGTTAAGTTCATTTATACACCACACACAAATATATTTGTCGACAATAACTGATATGGGACAAAGCACATAATATATACATGACAACAAATTGAAAAATAAATGGGCCAAAAAAGGCGAGTGAATAAAACCGTGTCTTTAGTCTTGCAAAGTATACCACCCCTGCTCTTATTACTGTAATTACCGAGCTAACGCTAGCTTGTCATGCTAGTCAGCTGGATAACGAGTAAACAGCAGCACCAGAAGAGCTACAGGAGGGACGGTACGTTCCTCACTTCAGAACGGAACAGAAGTAGGATAGTGTAGTGACTTTACCCTGCTGTTGAACTCCCTTCCTCCTCATCAAGGACTCCAACATGTTTACGTTTTAGGTGCTGACTCATCACCGTGGTGCGCCCGTGCCATGCCGTGTCGCTTTTGCTTATCTTGCAATTAACACGTTTTTGATTTATTTAGTGTGAAATGCTCCCACACCTTGGATGACTTGGGTCGTACTGATTTCTCTGCCTCCGCCGAGTGTTTCAGAACAACGTTACGGGTCTCTCCGGTCTCTCTCCGTATTTCCTCTACCGCCGCTCTGCTCTTTTTTCTTTTCTTTCGCTCCGCGTTGCTCCGCTCTGCTCCGCTCTGCGCTCAACTCAATTTATTTTTTTTTTTATCTCCACGACTAGGTGGCGTAATAGTTGCGCGACACAACGAATCGATAATTAAATTTCTTGCCAACTTTTTTAGTAATCGAATTTTATCGATTTTATCGATTCGTTGTTGCAGCCCTACTGTGACATATTGTAACTGCTAAAAAGAGGTATAGAAATGTGGCACTGATGTTTTATTTTTATTTGAGACGTTCCCTCTCCTTTTTTCACGATATCACAACCCAGTTCAAGCAACATTCAACAATAAGAAGCTCAGCATTAGAGTTAAAACACGTCAGATATTCACAAGTCCTCCAGGTTGTTACAAAAACAAGCCCTGACTTGATCCCTGCCTTCTTAGAAGGAGAACAACTCAAGAGTGTGTAACTCCCTGTTACTCTGGCTGTGTGATCCTGTATTACACTTCAGTTATTAATTTGGACAAGCGCCCCCCTTTTGGGCCAACTCATACAGTCCAGACCAGATTAAAACCACTTGCACAGTGGTGCTTTTATTCCTACGCTTATTCCAACTGCAGTTTTTCCCCTCGCGCCATCTCCAAATCAAACTTCTTTTTTAATCGAAGGAAAAATTGATTTAAGATTGCCCAAGCCAAACCTTCATGGAGTCACTACTTTCCCAGAGTTTTGTGAAAAGGACAGCCGAAGAATTCACATGTTCCAATGGTTTAGGCCCAAAGACAGAAACCAATGAAGAAGCTAAATTTAGTATAGATGCTAAGACTAACGCAGATGCCATTATTCAATTTATTTGTGGGTTTAAATCCAGCTTTGTTATATCTTATATCACTCAGCCATTGTACAATGTATACTATCTAACTATCACACCTATATTATCACATTTTAAATGATTAGACAACCCAAATCTGAAAAGGCAGAAGCTTCTGTCATTCTCAGGGGGTAATTTAGGATGTTGTATAAATGTTTGCCGATATCAGATAAGGGATCCAAGGCCACCTCCAACCACTTTCAAAATCTTTGATTTCACTGCAACGCCGCCGAGTCTAGTTTCAACCAAGGAAGTTTTGTCTGCAATTGTGATGGTTGATGCAGTCATCTGCAATCAGGGTTAAAAATGAACTTTTTCATATCATTTGTGGTGAGTGCAGCAAATTTACCAGCCACTTAAAAATTTGACCAGCATTTGGCTCGTGAATGGCGCAAATTTTGAACCCTGTCTGCAATCCATACTTCATGAGTACCTGTCCTGATTTATTAGTTAACACTGCATCTTTTTCAAGTGTCTGCAATCATTACAGAAACCGTGACCGCCCAGAGCTCCGGTTCCTGTTGGTATCTTACGGACTTGTGGCTTCTACAGAAGCATTTACCATTGTTTTACAATCTCATAGCTCTTGGTAGGTCTACCTTGGATGGTTTCGACATTATGGCTAACAACCAAAATCCTCAATTCAGAATATGAATTAACTTACGGAACTACAATGTTGAGCTCTATTGTCATTTATTATGTAGTCATTCTGTTGCCTCTAGTGACAAATAAATATGAAAAGTTTGAAATCTGCTCTTGTCACGATACATATCAACTCTAACTATTTGCATTTTGCTCGACATTACGCTTAAACCGCAACTGCCTAGTGTGGCCAAAATAACAACACACATACACCTGTAAAAAACAAGTTGATTCATCCGCACACATCATACGATCAATATATCTGGAGTAATTTTGACCCATAACGTACTTTTAAGCAATTCTGGAAGATACCAGGTAACTGACCGATATCCATCCCTACAAGCAACAAATTATTTTAACGGGATGTATATGTCCACAAATTTTGTAATGTTCTATATTGCCAGAAAGTAATGTAGTTTGGCAGGTTTTTTTCTCCAAAAAGAAAGCATTAGTTTCTTTTCTCATTGTTAAATGGAAGCAATGAATTGATTGATTGATTAATTTATTTATTTATTTATTAATTTCTTCATTTATTAATTGATTAAATAAAAAACATAAAAAAGGAATAATGTTCTTGACACTGTTTGACAACATAACAGTTATTGCATACCTGCTTGTTCCCTCACTTTACTGCATCTAAAAAGCACTTTGAGTGAGTGAAATATTTAAATCCATCCCAACCTGGTCTTGTGTATCACATTCCATGTAATTCAGTCTGAAATATCTGGAATCTTTGGAAGCCTTGATTCAAATTTCAAAACTGTTTGTGATGACAGATCTGTCACACGTTCTGTGATGTTGGCATGCCCAAGGTTATACAGTTTAGTTTTTAAAGGTTTTCCCGAAACTTAATCCACAATATCAAGCCCAAGCAAATAAAGACATTAATTCACTTTATGCAGTTCTTCACAATCAAGCTTCTGCTGATAGCTTACTTTGTTTCTATCAATAAACTAATACAATTATGATCATCTGTCATAAATACTTATGAACCCAGGTACTGCTTAATGTATTTTATTCTCTCTTCTCTACTGGGACATTAATTTCCAAGATAGCCTTATAGAAGAAAAATAATTTATTATCATTTGAGTTGTATCCTTTTTCTTAGGCATTCTCATCTTAGTAGAATGGAGAGAGAGAAAGCAGTGTCATGCGGCAAATGTCCTCATCTAGATTCAAACCCAAGGCATCTCATTTAGCATGGTATACACCTGAGATCACTGATCCACCAGGAAAATTACTATTTTTAAGTTCTTGGTATTGTCATATTGTTTGAAGCACTTTGATTCTCTGCAATATATATGGCTTGTCTATAGTTTGAACTTAAAAAGCACATTACTAAACACAGCCTATGAGGGTGAGAGAAGACGGTTTATAACAGGTTCAGTATATCAAGTTTGTTTTTGTTTTTTTAAGTTTTTAAAGTGAAGGTTCCCCACTACTGAAGGTGTAAAGCATTTTAGACCAGGGGTCTTCAACAGGGGGTCCGGAGCCCCTGGTCCTCAGAGTCAATGTTGGGGGGAGGGGCTCCAAATTATTTTTAATTTTTAATTAATTAAAAAATCTTAACAACATATTATTAGCAAATATAAATCACCACTGCACTGGCCTATAGGTAAGGTAGTCACTAAGGTAGCCATCCACAGATACAATTAATCCTAAGGATTCACTGTGCCACATGCATATTTAACATTAAAACATGATTTATAAAATCATGCCAACAATTATT
The DNA here is from genome assembly GCF_004354835.1 of Perca flavescens. NCBI lineage: Eukaryota > Metazoa > Chordata > Actinopteri > Perciformes > Percidae > Perca > Perca flavescens. The sequence goes on from NC_041331.1 coordinate 31,043,272, forward strand.
AGGCAATTTTAATAGCTTGGTATTCTACGCAGAAAAAAAGGTATGTATAAAGGCTTAAGGCCGCCCTACATCTTATTGTAGGCCCAGTCTAATATGCAACTTAATTTTATACAATATATGTAGTAGGTGGTCCGTGCCTAAAAAACGTTGAAGATCCCTGGTTTAGAAGATGTATCACATCGCCCAGCCCTAGAGCCTATTTCAAAACATTGGTGCCTTCTGTCTTTACATTTACAAATATCAACAATAACTAATAATTTATGTTTTTGAAAAACTAAATGACTACATTTTATTACTATACCATTACAGAAAAGACTAGGTTTACAGTGAAATAACGCCCTTGACATGGTTATTAAAACATTACAACAGCATCTGTCCTACTTTTCACTTATTTTGTGAACTAGTGAATAAAGGTTTTGACAACATTAGCATGTGCTACTTTGCAGAAATGTGCCTCAGCGACATTCAAACTGGTCCCTCCTTCAGCCATACTTCACTTACACCATACCAACCTAACCAACTGTTGCAGTCTCTGTTGCAGTCTCTTTTAAAATCGTTTAAAAATCGACAAGCTATCTGTTGCAGGCCTTACAAATTTGAACTGGATTTACAGATAAATTAGCATAACGTTAGAGCAATAACTGAACTCGTGCTAATGTCAAGCTAATGACAGCTGGTGTTGTGGACATTAAGCTGGGCGACCACGATGGAACGGACGCGTGATATTTGAATATTTCCATTTCTCAAAAAAAAAGAAAAAAAGAAAAAACTTAATAAAACAAAAACTCTTACTAGAGTCGGTTCCTCTTTACAGAGCACACAGTATCGACATTGTGATCGAAAGCTGCCGGGCTAAATTAAACCAGCAGTAACTTAACGTTAGTTAGGTTTGGGTGAGTAACTTATGTTAACGTTACAGCATAATGTGCCGTTAAGTTTACTAACAATATAACGTTACAGTTTGAACCCAAGGGGGAAACCCACTGACCTGCGGGGCCTAACGGCTGCTGCTGCCCGTCCTCTCCGAAAATCAGTCTGAAGTCCAGCTCCTCATTCCCGGGGCAGTTTGCAGTCGTCATCGGGTTTGACAGCTCGGGTTTTAACGTTACCCCGCCACTCGACCGTCGACTGCTGGAGCAATTTATGCTCTCCTAAAATGTCACATTTACCGACCGCAACGACGCCGAACTTTAACTTTTGTTCTTTTAACTCATGGCCATGCACCGACCCGCGTTTTCCCCTGGTTTGACAAATCCAAAATACAAGTCGTCGGCGTCTCTTCCTCTGGCAGATAACTAGCGAAACGATGGCTTCAACTTCAGAGAAAGTCGTCTGCCCGCTCTGCCTCTCCTTCTCTCGCGGTTTCTCTCTGTCTGCCGACCTAACGTTAGTCAATAACAAAGACGCGCTTTTCTCTGTCAGTGTTTAATATTAGCGATAAAGCCGATGAATTGTCCGTGTAATTGTCCAGTACCCACTTTCTCTCTATCTCTCCTCCTGTCTGTTTTTCTATCGCTCTCTCCGGAGCTCCTATCCCAACTTTTACTAACCCCGCGTGACAAGGCTGTTCCAGTGGTGACGTCAGCAGACACAACACACAGCGCACGCACGCACACACACACACACACACACACACACACACACACACACACACACACACACACACACACACACGTACACACACGTACACATACAGTTACTATGCTATGGAGTTAATAAACAAGTTATGGGTAGGCCTATTAGCATGTTGTTTTTTTGAAGGTGCAGGGGGAAATTTTGGTTCTTGGAAAACAAAATAATAAATACATAGGAAACATTTTACCTAAATCATAACTATTTAATATGCGTTGATTATGTTTGATCACTGTGTTAATAAGCTGTTGTTGCACAACAAAGTGTACAAACATTTGAATCCATTCATTTAGCAAAACCTTTGACCTTGCATCAACCAGGTCTTACAGCCACTTTGCTCTATTTAATTGGCCCTCCATTCTCTTTCAACCCCCTCCCCCCCCCAATTAGATTACATCCGATGGCCCTCAAACCTACCTCTTTGCACGGTTCCAATCCAAGCCAGGATTGGTAAGTCTAATGACACAATGCACTTTCTACCTTTAGAAATACATCCAGCCTGTCACCATGGGAGCCCAATCATTTCTACTCAGCCAATTAAGGCTTGTGAATGGGGCTGGGCTGTGGGTAGGTAAGAATAGTCATCTTCATTATAGCTTTTTGGATTTTTTTATGGTTATAGATGGCACAGCCATAGCACATCAAGATAGGTGCCACTGGAACAATCTAAAAAGTTATCTGCCACTTTTATCCCTGATTGAGAGGAGTGATTTACACAGTATTTTGCATTTGGTGGGACTAAGTGGGTATTTTATACCGGGACACTACACTTACATGTTGGCCAAATGTGCAATAAATTGAGAAGATGAACATATTGGGACCCAACCATTTGAAAATGTCTACAGTTAATCTATATATGCCTATAGTCAAAGAGAAATACCGGGCTACTCCTTACACTTGCATTTAAAATAGGCACTTTGTTAAATGGAACTCTAACATGGCAAGCTAATGATTAGTTTTGCTTCTTGTGCATATTCAGTACTCATACTGTATATTCCTACTCTGAGGGATGCCTTTTGTGTCATTGGTTTATTTATATCACAATGCAATTCTTAGTATTTCTTACCAGAGATAAGGTGGCAAGATTACATCTGTGGCTATAATCAAGCATTAATAAATCCTTTTGTATACAAGCTGTTTCACTCACTTCAACCTCTCTATCTCTAGCCAACCCTGGATTGGATAAGTTAATGTCCTCAGGTTAATCTTTATTAGGTAAGCAAAACAGAGGTTAATACACTCTAAAGCTTTAATGTGTTGCTGCTTTGATGACTTTTTTTGCCTGACAACTTGTGTATTAGAATTCAATTATTCCTGGTTTCCTAAACTTGCATTATTGGCAGCATGTACTGTAGGTGGTGTTCTAATTCTTGTTGTGATGTGATTCCTACTATGCACACACACGTGTGTGCGCGCACACACACAAACACACACACGCACACACACGCACACATACACAAATACACCTTCAAGACTGATCAAGAATATCTGCCTCTGTGAAGCAAGTTTTTAATGTTCACCCAAGGTTAACACTGATAAACACAGTTATACAACTTTTATTATGTGCTTTACTGCTGTATTTTCTCTGCTTATCATATTTTGGGCTTTTAAGATCAATTTGCAATAAAAGAAACAAATGAGCACATGTATATTCTTCGTGTAAAAAACTAATTACATTTGTATGTTTTTTTTTATATTCAAGCTAAACATGCATGGTGGCAAGAAAAAAGCAGCAAAAATCATTCATTATATTGCTGAAAGTCACTTTTGTAAGAGCACATTTTAGTGTCAGTCCACCCTCAACACAAATTGCATGCGCAGTTTCTTATTTTTTGACAGCCACACACTTCATACCTATGCTAGATGCATGTGGGCGTTGAGACAGTCGCTCAGCTTACAAATGCATTTGAAAGCATCAATAACACATTTCCTGTGGTCTTTATTTCCAAGCAAAAGCACAAAGGTTTAACACTTGTTGACTTCTATGCCACCTTCTGAAGAAATTCTCTCCCAACAGACATATGTTCTTCTTACAGGGTGGGGGTGTTATTACAATCAAAGTCCTCCTGAGTTCCGAATATACACCAAAGCTGTTACATTTTAAGTTTCCTCTCTAAACTTCATACAATTTAACAGTATCATGCAATTTTAGACTGCTCCCAGACATCTAGTGGTCTGCTTGACAAGTCCAAAAATGTTCTTCTCAACAGGTGTATAGTTGCTTGACTTGAATAAGTCATACATAAGTAATATTGCTTGTGTCAACACCTAAAAGAAGAAGCTATTTTAAGGACTACTTTGAGCAACACTACTGACAGTTAGTCACACATGATTATTGCGTAAATCAGTAATGTCAAGTACCAACTAATTCCAGTCTGCATTCAGTTATACTCTCAATAGAGGTGACACTATTAATCATCATAACAAAGGCTTCTATAGGACTGACTTAAGATGGATCAGAGAAGCAAAACAAATGAACTGGAATATCATCCTGAGCTGTGATTCTTTCCCTGTTTTACCCAAACAACAAGTCAATACCTTATCAAAAAATGGAAAAGTAAAGAATTAAAGTAAAACTACTGACTCAAGAATGTTCCTTAAAAAATGTGCAAGTGCATTAAAACTTTAGCTTTTCCAATTATAATAACTATAGTGCCACATCTGCTCATAAAAGAAAGGAGGACATGAGGTTTTAGCTGTAATGAATCCAAAAGATTCTTAATTCACTGACTGTATGTTCACCTTTAAGTATATTATTATTATTATTATTAAATTGAATTATAAAGGGATCATCATATTGTTACGTGGCGGTCACATTACTTGACTGAATTTTCTCCTGTGCAGCAGTCGTGTCTCAAGACCCACCGAAGTCTGATTCAGGTTACCGGCGTATCTTATCTCCGCAGACCTTTGAAGGGAGAAGATAAAGAAAACAAATTGTGTGGGAGGCTGAAGATGTGGTTTATGATATTATGTTCTTGTAAAGAAAGTTATAAAGGGGAAAAAAACAGCATCTGCCCCCACACTGGTCCTGCTTGAAAGGTGTCACTCTTTCAAGGATTGTGGTTTGCATACACTGCAGAAATGCAACGCAGCACCTTGGCAACATGCGGGATGTTCACTAAATGTCAACAAATTGCACACAATCCTGTATCAGAATGTCAGCTGATAAGGAATTTAAGGTGCACTTATGCAATCACATTGTTCTGTAGATACAATCCTATTTAAATAGATTCTCCAACATCTAAAAAGTAAAAAAATCTGTAATTTATTTGTTATTTTATGTCTTCATTTATCTGTGATTGACCTAAAGACGTCAATATGTTAATAATGCAACAGGGTGGAATAGTGAAAAATAATAGTTTGCAGAATAATTAATCAATATAACAATAACAATATGCTTTATTCCCATAGAAACCATGTGAAAGAAATATTGTAGACTTGGAAGACAGTACAAAAACTTGCCATCACAGCTCTAAACAGGATTTCAGGTGACTTAAAATAGTGCTTGTGGATTTTTGCTGCCCTCTTTTGTTCAGTCTGTGAAACTGAATATTGAGTCGGTGTGACGAGTGAGTTGGACTGTTGCCTCCCATCAGGCAATTACAAGCCCAGGGTCTGGACATAAAAGCCTTTACACTCATTTAAATGTTTACTTTGCAGTGATAAGGTTAATTTAACAAAGATGTTAATATATGTGTTAACATCTGTTATATAGTAACAGTGTATGCCGGAGGAAGTGATCTAAATTCATAGGGGTTTCAGCATTGGTTTGTCTGACACGTGACGGATTCTATTACTGAAAGTGTGTGTGATGTCCTGAAGCTACAATAAATCAATCAGTGAGCTGATTCATTCAGCACATGGGAAGGTTAGCTGATATACAATACATGTGACAGCAGCACTGATGCAGACTGCAGCTGTTTTCTATGCTGGGTATTAATGCAATTGTCCTTTGCACATAATAATTGGCAGATAAAATATGTGAATGAAAATTAATGAATGAAAACATTCCTAGCGGACAACTGGCGAGAGACAGGGCCAAACAGTAGAGGCTTATGTATTTTAGTATGGTATATTAATGAGATTGTTTTTGTACTTTGTGAAGGTTGTCAGGCACCTCGGGGATGCAATCCTAGTGTTTCTGTGTTTGGTTGATGTATTTGCTTCCTAAGAAGGGGCTCAGCCCACTTCTAGGTATGAATGTGTAACTGTGTGAATGTGACAGGTCGTCGTTGCAAATGAGAAGTTGTTCTCAATCGATTTACCTGGATAAATAAAGGTTAAATAATTTTTAAAAAATTAAACAACTAATGTCAGCAGAAATAGCATCAAGAGCCCCAAAGAGGTTTAGTGATTTTGCATGCCTGGTTAGATAAGTCTCCATTTTATTAGTTTACACTCAGTGTAAAGCAGCAACACAAGAACGGACACATAAATTATGCCTTTAAGTATAAGTGTAGACATTACTATGTTGATACACTTGAAAAGATGAATAAGTCATTTACCAATAATCAGATAAAATGTGGATCTGCTTTCTTTGGCAATATCCCAGATGAATATGTAGGCCTATACAGTACCTAGGCTTGGTCTTTTTTGAGGATTGACCAGAGCTCAGAGTCATGTGGACAGCTATCGACAGTCATTGTTGTGTCAATGACAGTGCTCTTTCTCACCATTCTATAATCTATCACAATCTCCGGCATTACTGTACTGCAGGCAGTGCTAATTCACTATCAGTGATCAGCCGATGGAGTTACAATTAGAACAGGCATGCAATGTAGGCCTACAGAATGAACACAGTGATCAGGCTGGAAAAGAACACTTGTCCGGGGATGGTCGATTGGTTTTCTGTTCAAAACTACATATTTTTACTACATTTCTTTAATGCCGTAGGCTATATATTTATTTATATATAAATAATTATAGCCTACATTGTGAACTTAACAATATTATTAACCAAATATTATATACATAGATATGTGATCTATGTGATCGGATTTTCTGGTACAATGAAAATCCCATTATTTTGTAATTGTGTGATTATTAGGCATATTTTGTCAACAAAAAGGCTTTCAAAACTTTATGTTCGCAGCATTTATGATATGTTTATTTAATTTGTTTAATTAATTTATTCACAATTATTGTTTATATAATTGTCGTGGATTCTTGGATTTTCTTATTTTTTTCCATTTATGTTTATTGTTTTATATTTGCTTTTGTTGCCGACTTTGAATAAATTGCGAAAACAAGATTCACTGACGTTGCGTTTCTCAAATACGTCATCAATCCACATCCTCTTGACATCATCAACACTCGCCAATAAAGCATGGCGCTACCGCTGTCAAGGGAAGCAGGATGATAACAGATTGACTGTGTTTTTGAACATTCAACGTGACTTTTAAAGCTTTCCGGTGCACAAAACAGGCCTCGCCTTCTTGGTCCAGTCCTTTATTTGCGATTTAATCCTTGTCGGCTGATCTTAGCAGGTATAGCGAGCCAGTTCTACACCAAAATGCACTCTGTGAAGGTCGGCTATTTAGCTTCGGCTGCGTGGCGAGCTCTCTCGAGTGGACTTTACTGTGGTGAGTTTATTAAAGTGTCCGCCTGCTGTCGTGTTCATTGTGCTGTCAGTCAGACTCGCTTTTGCCGAACAGCAGCCACGCCAGAAGAGACAGTCATCCGCATCCCTCGCTACATGCAGAAGCACATTGAAAGTGCAAAACAGACTCGGGGCAAAAACAAGATCAACACCATCAAAGCCGGCAAGCTCCTGATTCAGAGCAAGGATCCTGATCTGAACCAGTCGGCCGGATACACTCTTGGGAAGTTCGAGCAGCCCAATCTCTGCTCGAAAGGGTGGAAACACAACAAGTCCTTCGGTGACTATTTCACCATCAACAACACCCAGACCGTTGCACCTTTCGTTGTTAATAACCAGAACGAGGATGCTGAACAGGAAGCATCGCTGACGTTTAGTAACCTCCATATCTGCAAGGAGCTGGTGGAAGCTTTGGACAAGAGCCACATTACCCATCCCACCACTGTGCAGCTGCAGACCATCCCAAAGGCCCTGAAAGGTCACAACGTTCTCTGTGCTGCGGAGACGGGCAGTGGCAAAACGCTGACTTACCTCCTGCCGATTGTTCACAGGCTTCAAGCGGAGAAGAAGTCGGAGATGTACGCTGGGAGCGCGCGCAAGATCTGCGCTGTGGTTCTTGTGCCTTCCAGAGAGCTAGCTGAGCAAGTGGCGGCCGTGTCCAGGACTCTGTGTGCTCCGTTTGGCCTGCTGGCCAGGACTGTGGGTGGCGGGCGGGGCGTAGGACACATCAAGGCGGTCGTCAAGAAGGATCATCCGGATATTTTAGTGGCCACACCGGGCGCTCTGGTCAAGGCCCTGCGGAGACGCTTGGTGGACTTGAGCGAGCTGAGCTTCTTTGTGGTGGACGAGGCTGACACCATGTTCGACCCCAGCTTCTCTGACATGCTGGAGAACATCCTGCTCCACGCCAACATTGCTAGCGATCCCAAGGAAACCCGAGGCCCGGGCCGTAAAGCCCAGCTGCTGGTGGTGGGGGCCACCTTCCCTGGAGGTGTCGGGGAAGTGCTCAGCCAGGTGACAGACCTTGGCGGCATGGTGGTGATCAAGAGCAAGATGCTGCACTGCCTCATGCCACACGTCAAGCAGACGTTCCTGAAGGTGAAGGGCGCTGACAAGATCATGGAGCTCCACCAAGCCCTGAAGCCTCTCCAACAGGAAAAAGGAGGGGGTGCGGCTCTGGTGTTCTGCAACAAGTCCCCCACCGTCAACTGGCTGGGGTACTCGCTGGACGAGATGGGGGTGCGGCACGCGCGGCTGCAAGGGGAGATGCCTGCTGCTGTGCGTTCGGGAATCTTCCACTCCTTCCAGAAGGGCCTGGTCGATGTGCTGATATGCACAGACGTTGCTTCACGTGGCCTGGACACATCCCGGGTGCGCTTGGTTGTCAACTATGACTGCCCGGAATCCCACACAGACTACATCCACAGGGCAGGGAGAGTGGGGAGGGCAGGAGGGGTGGAGGATGGGGAGGTGCTCAGCTTTGTCACTCATCCATGGGATGTGGAGCTGGTGCAAAATATTGAGACTGCTGCACGTAGGAGAAGTAGTTTGCCAGGGATGGAATCTGATATACGTGAGCCAAAACCCAAAGTAGTAGAGGCAGAGGAGTAGAAGTGTATGTTTGCAAGTTAAAAAGCTTCTGGTGGGACATGTTAGTAACTGTACGTGTTGTGTTGGGATGACAAACTCTAAATGTACAAAACGTTGTCAGCAGAAATGGTAAGCCAGATTTGTTCGAAACAGAATTACAGTAGGCTGTTTTTTCTTTGGCCAGTATGACTTAAAGAAGTAAGAATTAATTAAATTGCCAACTTTATGGTTGATCGTACAGGGGATGGAAATTCTACTAAAATGTGTGAATTTTGTTTTACCCTACTTTCAGTGTTTCCTCTATGGTGAACATTTCTGCCCCCCACGGTATCAGAAATAGGGCTGCATTGTTAGAGTGCGTGTCGGAGAATAGCGTGGACACACGAGGATCTGCCCCCACTGCTAAAAAAAAAAAAAAATCCTAAAGGAAACACTGACTTTCATTCAAACATTCCCAACTGGGATAAAGTGAAGGGGAGATTAATGAAAGTGACAAATCATGTTGTTTTGCCGAGCTACAACCTGAAATTGCTTAGTTCTGGTGTAATTTCTTAATTCTGATATTTAAAAGCACTAACATAAAGCATGATGTTAATGGGAATATGGAAGTGTGCTCTGTCTAAATTTAATGTTTCCATAGTGTCAAAATGTTTTCATTAAGGCCTATATTTCCTGATGTAAATGTGCAGATTAGTCTGCTCATCAGTTGCTTATTTAGACTTAATATACATGTTACAATATTTCAATCAACTGATGCTGACTTTTTGTTAAAAATGCTTGAACTTTAAAGTAAAAACCTATTGCATATTCTTCTCACTTTTTTTTTATTTATTTTTCTAGCAGAAACAGGATTTTCTTCAGCCTAACTATTGTCAAAAGGTGTGTTGGTCATGTTGTGGCATCTGTTGGATGCAAAAATCTTTTTGTGCAAAAATGACATCTTCTCCTCTCAAATACTGAAAATATAAATTGATCTGGTTTGTGAGTGTAGAGTAATTTTCAGTGAAACTGTGCAACACAATAATGTGATGTGGGTAACTCGTCATTGAAGAAGACATTGCTGTAGATGTTTGCTTTTTCACCACACCTAACCAAATACCATCCAGGGTATGGTATTAACATAAGCTACAGTACAGAACATTGCAACAAAACACTCTGAATAACAAGAAAAATACATTTACTTTTATCTGTCTCTTACAATCTTTTTAAGACTTTTTAAAATAAGTCTTACATTGATTGATATTGTCATGTGGACAAATCCTAAATTCTCTGGCGATCCGTTCTTATCGTCCTTAAAGTGCTCATATTATGCTTTTTGGCTTTTTTCCTTTCCTTTATTGTGTTATATATCTTTTTTTGTGCACATTATAGGTTTACAAAGTGAAAAAGCCCAAAGTCCACCCCAAAAGCACTTACCATCTCCAACAGAAAACACTGTTCACAAACTGCTCCAAACAGCTCTATTGTAGTCCAGCCTTTACTTCAGAGACCAACGTGCGTCACTTTGTAACACTTTATAATGCTCGCCTAGCTGCTAGCGTGGCACGCCCTCATACTCTGCTTCTGACTGGCTAGCAGTGCTGACCTAGGTACTGCGCATGTGCGACTCCCAACAAAGATTTAACAGAAGTGAGATGCCTCACTCTGTAGCTAAAACAGAGAGCTCAACACACAGGGTGAAAAGAGGAGCTGCAGCAATGTGCAGTGCAACAACAAATATGGTGTTTTTGTGAAAATTAAACTAAACCTCTAAATACAATTATGAACCTGAAAATTAGCATAACATGAGCACTTTAACACAATTTCAAGAAGTTGTATGTATTGTTTCTGTAATATGTACTGCGTTTGTTTAGCCACCAGGTGGTGGCATTTGTCTGATTTCATCTTATGTACATTAGCTGCACAGGTGGTGGGTCAAAACCCAAAACATGCATGCAGATTTTGGTGCTCAATACAATGAACTTGGCACATGCTCACTAACTTATTGGAAACAGCCATTAGCCCACCACTAGTTTCTGAAAGGTTTTGTGGATTCCAGTACCTTTCATGTTTACAGTACAGAAACACTTGATCAAGCTACAGCAGTAATCATTAATCTCCAGGCAAGTTGAACAGAGGCCAAAGACTGACATCTCTACTGTTGATGTGGTAGGTCCACTGTACTTGAAAGGACCCCCCTTTTCCACGCCTGTGGGTGCCTGTTGAAAGGAAACTGCAAAAGTCAACACAAAAAAATGCCAGAGTAAAGAAAGTCTGGGATCTTATTTCAAAGGTAACAACTTTTCCTGTAACCCTGATTCTTTTTTTTTTTTTGGTTCAGTAGGTGTTGTTTTAAACAACTTTTTTTTTTTTAGTTTTTACATGAATTATAGACAGATGACATACCTGATGATTGATGCTGAAGTGTTTGTTGAAGTAGAGATTATAGAAGCAGGCAGACCGACTGACGTGTTAATGGCTCTGACCGTAACAAGGGGCTTCCATCAGAATGTCTGGAATCTAGCTGAGATTGTCCTGCTCCAGCTCAGGTCAACACCCAACACCCCCCACCCCTCCCCCACTTAGGTTCACATTTCACCCAACTGTACCCTGACAACAAGGACCCCGTGTCCACTTATAGCATGTGGAGCAAATGCCTCCAATCCCTCACTTTATATTTTTGTCCTGCCTCACCTCAACGGACCCCCACAAAAATAATAAACTATCAAATGTCCCACTTCCAGGTAGTTGCTGGGCCCCGCATTAAGTATTTCATGGCTAAAATAATTTTAGACCATAGGTCTTAGCCTTAAAGGGCCACTCCACCGATTTCACACATGATCCGTTTACAAACATGGAATACTTTTGCAGCCTGGGAAAACCGTTGTTTAATGTCTTTTGTGGCTCTGTGGGTGGTTTATCAAGTTTGAAAAAAATGACCTGATGAGGTCATAGTGATGTCATGCAGGAAGACTGTGTTACAAACAGGGGGCGTGGAGTTTGAAAGATGTGGGCATTTTCCAGGAACACAGATCCAAGAACTGAATCATGGGAAATGTAGGGTCCTGAGTTTTTGGAGCTTGACCCAGGGACTGAAAATCAGGACGTCTTGGCCTCTTGGTTTGCTCTTTTTGCCCCCGCCACCATTCAATAATGTGTTCCTTGACTTGGATGTTTGACCTTTACTGTGTATATTGATGTATGTGTAGAGAGTTTGACACTCAAAGGCTTTGTATCTCAGGTTAAAGTGTAGGTACAAAAATGATTTTGTAACATTACAAATAGTTTAGCAGCCACTCGTCCAATATGCAACTAAGATTTTAGTCATTTTGAACTAGTTAATTGAACTTTTCCGTGGAAAATACATATCAGGCACTAGGCTATGTATTCCAAGCAGAGTATTTTTATATGAGCTAAAACATCTCAGGAGGGGATCTTTAATCTGTCTCTCACAAGTCCCCCACCATTCTGGAAGTTCGGTAGGTAGTCTACTAAATTGCTGGAGTACCACTTAAGATGCTCTTGGAATATGGGATCCTGATTTGTTGGACAAAGCCAGGGAAAAGGATAAAGTTGGCTGGTTTGAGGTCACAGGTTATCTCACCGCCCAGCCTACAGTAAAACAAACACGAGTAGCCTATATTTGAGCAGGTGGTGATGTTTGCATGCCGTTCAAAGGGAGTTCTTCTTTCTTTCTTTTTGGGCTTTAAACCAATACTCAGAGGGCATTTATTTATGATCTATAACATGATAGTCTGGTGCCAACCAATAATAATAGCCTAATAAAAATGTCTCATTGAATCATTACTAATGAAAAACATATAGGCCTACAAGTGAGGTAATTGCTCTTAAAGGTATCATCAACATCCCACAATACCCTAAATAGGCTATTTTTCAAATATAAATAAATATCACTTAATTTAGCCCCATTTGTAGTCTCCGTGGGCAACTGGGGTGTAGAATAGGTGGACTACAAAGTGTTTGGTCCATTAATAATGACGCATTTCCTCTTTTCCGCACCGTAGGATCCCCCCCCCCCCCCCCCTTTACACACACTCACACACATGCACGCACACAGACACAGTGCCGCTGCTCACACACTGTCCAGCCACTTGGAAAATTCCCTCAACGCGGAGGATATTGTACTGCTGAGCAGCGGGACTGTCGGCTAATGTGCATCTTCTCAGGGCTGACTTGCTCGAAATGCCCCAGTAGAGGATCTGAAGGTAGGTTTACAACGCTGTAATCGGCTTATTGTGCTGGCCATCTCCCCCCGCAGCAGACCTAGAGATCCGTCTGACCTTCTCTTCTCTCCGACCAAAGCTTTAGAATAAAACCCGCACGCTGTGTGTGAGAGCCCGGCGTTGAGTCCCAGCCGGCTGGAAGGGAGCCTGTAGCTCTGTGTGACTGCTTTCTCCGGCGTTTTGAATGGATCGGGGCTCTAGCCTAAGTTGTTTCAGAGGCTGCGACGCTCATTTAAATCACCGAAACTTGTGGAGCCTTAAAATTGCCGACTTGTGCAGTGGCATCGGTTTGGTTTGGGCGACTTCACAGAAAGCTGGGCTGCTGCAGGGGGGGGGTCACCCGGTGAGGATTTCCTTTGGCAAAGCTGGGTATTTTTGATTTTTGAAGCCGTAGGAGTCAGTGTGCGTGCGTGCGTGTGTGTGCGCGTGCGCGCAGAGTCAAAGAGGCACGGAGAGTTCACACACGGGGCTGGTAACATTGCACTGACCAGGGGAAACCAGCCTCCGCCATGTTAAGTAACTATCACATCCAAGCCGCCACTAATGCCACAGTTTGTAACTTTTTTTTGTTTTTAATAATACATGTCGTCAATAATGCCATATCTGACGCGCGCACATTGAAGGGCAGCGGCAGCCACCTGTGTAGGCTACAGCGCGTGGCTGCTGCTGTCCTGCGTGTTATTAAAGAAGCAGCTCGTGAGAGGAGAACCCACACGTTCTAGCTTCACCACAGCAGCTTGCAGGGGAACCCATGTTATCAGCCGTGGGCGTTTTTTCCAGCATGTTTTTTTTTTTTTTTTTTTTTCACCGCTAGGTCCATGTGGTTGCTACGGTCAAGGTGACTGAGAGCAGCATTAGAAGGCGAAAAAAAATACATGTAAAACGGACATATAGAATATATGACTTCTCTGCAGCAGCATCTATCCTTCCAGGTTATATTGCATATATGCATTGTGGGGATGGCTGCCAGTGTCGGCTTAGCTGCCACACCCCTTCATAGAAAGACAAGGCTCTGATGGTCTGCCATTCGCACAAGTAGCCTAATACCAATCAAATGCTATATTTATTATTTTTTGCAGGGGATCTCATGTTTTCCAATGTGTCCTATTTGCATTTGTGTCTTACTTCTCTTCTTGTATTTGGTAAGGAATTGAGTTGAATGATTACTTGTTTATGTGTCAAGTTTGTGCTCATGGATCAACATGCTCCATGCTAGTATTGCAACGAGTGGATCAATGAGCAGCAGGCAGTGCCCTGTGTGGAACTGTGAGCTGGTTAGTAGGGAGACATGACAGGTAATATGAGATGGGCCACCGGTGGAGCGAGAGATGCCTGCGATGTTTAATGTGCAAGTGAGTTTCTGTGGCAGTTTAATGGGCAAATTGCCCCCTAAAGTCTCCTCTCTCTCACATACACACACACACACACACACACACACACACACACACACACACACACACACACACCCCCCCTCTGGCTGCATAGAGCTTGGGGTGTGTGTGTGTGTGTTGCCTCAGGAACGAGTGCTCTTCTCTGACTGGTTTGATAGGTATGTCTAACACCAGTCTGTGTGTTGAGATCCATTTGGGTGTTAGGACAGCATTACTCATGGGAATGGTTGTGCAGTTATTAAATAGATTTTCTCCAAAAATCTATGATGACTAAAGGTGTGAGGAAAATTGCAGAAGCACGTAAATGTCATCCCATCCCCTCAAGTTGCCCTATGTTAAAATCTGTCCTTTCAAAATGGCAGCTCTCGTCTGATGAGCCAGGCACACCAGCCACTGATCAGTTATGCTTCTGTTTAATCTCTGAGAAAATGTCATTTTCGCAAGCCTCATAGTTAACTGTTACTATCTGCTGCTGCTGCTGCTACTGCTTAGTATGCGGCTCTGCCACCAGCGACGGCACCGACCATTTATCAAACTGACCAAACTCTATCTGGCTTTCCTAACATAAAAAAAGCAATCACAAGCTTTTTCATTATATTAGCAACTGCACTGACCTTTCGGAGAATGTGTTTATGCGTTCATTATGCTAATGGTAGTTTGAAACCAATCTTTTCAAAGCAGAGTGATCAACAATTACACTCTTTACAGTGTAGCTGTGCAGTTATTTAGTGCTGAAATCATTGGCAGGAAATGAGAAGCAGTGTGAATCTTCAGGAAATGATGTCTTGAGTCAGCACATAATGAAAGCTGAAAGCAACTACGCTTTAAATTAATGGAAGAACTTAAAATCGATCTATGATGACTATTCCAGCCTAACCTACAGCCCGTAGCCCTGTTGCAATTGAAACCTCTAACATAAAGATACCAAAGCAAACAATTTACTGATTTCCAAAGTCCTGCAGCTCCTTTTACAACCTTTGGGGACTAACTTTCGATCGCAATGTCCTTCTAGCTTGTAAAGACCTTCAAGGCCAATCTCATCACTCGTCAGCAGCACATGGCTAATTTATTGATCTGTCCCTTTGTTCTGCATGAAAACGGACCGTTGCTGTCAGTCACCAGTAACCATAGGCAACATGACATCATGACTTTGCGTAAACGTACACGCCACTTTCTGTGTTGTCTGTGCCCATTTTGAGCTATCCGCGTGTATGTCTACGCTCTATACAGGGGACGGCAGTCTGTCACAGCGTAAACATACACGCCACGTGGCACTTTCTAAAGCCACGTGGCGTGTTATCACGAGGCTACGGTTTAGGAAAGGAAGAAACTGTTGGGATTAGGAAAAGAAGAACAGGGTTGAGTTTAGGAAAACCAAAAACGTGGAAAGGAAACGCCAAACGCGGGCCGTGATCCCCGCTCTCCTGGGTTAAGGTCCTATGTTTTACCCATCCTCCACCCCAACCAATCTCCCTATGTGGATTCCGCCCTTTCGTACTACTCGCTACGTAATCGCAAGGTAATGTAAGTCAGTGGAGGCCAAACGGCGTTTGTAAACACGCTAAAAAACGAGTATGTGTCTTGATAACATGCCAATAATGGCATACGAATTGGCGTGTCATACATAAGCCACTTCATGAGATCAGTCTGCCGTAGAGAGGAAGTAATAAGCAACCCGTAATGACACTTTAATCTCAAGAGGTACAAATGTTACAAATGATGCACTGGGCCGTGGGAAGGGAGCCAATCGTTTGCTGCTCATGCTCAGCCAGGTAGCTCTGCTACGCGTACAGGAAGTGTCATTCAGAGTTGCGGGGTACAGTCAGCAAGTGCAGTTCATTTTAATAACATATTTTCTGCAAGAACTGTAAGTGCTGGTGCCAGAGAAAGGAAATACTATAAGCTTGTGATCTGAATGCCTTTTTATGCAGAAGCTGCGGTGACGGTAGGCTTTTTTTCAAGCAGGTGGAAGAAAGCGGGAGTGTAGGGGACAGAATTTGAGCTGTACAGAGCTGCTTAAATTACATTTGCTAATGACTTTGACAGCAAAGTCTCTGACTATCAGCATCCATTGCTACTTGTTCCACAGTTGTTCTGAAATAAACCTGATGTGCTGTTAATGCAGCAGTACCTTTTGTGAAGAATTAGTGTCTTCTCTGCTTGTTTCCCAGTGCAACTCCCAGTTGGGAACTCATTCCTTGTTTGTTTTGTATGGATCTCAGAGCCTGAAACAAATGTTTGGAAGTGGTTGCCAGGTTGGTAACTAGACATCAGCTGCCAAATTGACAACCAAAAGCTGAGGGCAAATATAAATTGCCATAGCTTAGTTTATTTGACTAATAATGGTTATATGTGATTACAGTTTTTCTTGATTGCTTTGATGCAGCAGTCAACTCAAACTCCACATTTTCAAAACACACAGGCTGAAACAGTGGCACTCAGGGTCAACATGACACATTTTGTTTGCAAAAGGCTCTAACCATGCCAAAAAATTTAAAATATGCAACAAAAGCAAATTTTGCCTTCAAACGCAACAAAGTGTATGAGCTCTTCCAATCAACCATTACACAGTGGACAACAAAATACAGCACTCAGTGTGAATCAGTGCACCATTGCTTGTCATTGTAGGCTATTACTGTACGTAGCTTTCATGCCAGTGCCATTTGTTGTCAAATTTGCCTTCTTGCAAAGAATTGGATCCAGAATCAGAAATCGGGAATGCAAATTTTATTGATTCCATTGATTCTTATTTTCAAACTGTGGCTGAAAACGGAAATACTGTAAATATTACACAAAATACAGTTAACCAAAATAAAATCTATTACAGTAAAGAGTAAACATCTATTACTTTAGAGTAAGAAATGGCCACTATTGACATTCAGTCTCTTCTGTCTTGACGATGGGGCCACATGGACTAGCCTAACCCTGCACACTGATCTATGGGGCCACATGGCCTAACCCTGCAGACTGACTGCTAATTGAAGATTTGTGTCAAGGAGTGTCAAACATGCGTTTCAGTGATTTCATACTGATGTAGGTTGTTTCTAATAGTTAGGAACCGATGGTTTCTGTTTGGTTACCATAGCTAAAACAACAGAGTTTGGACTGCTTGAATGACCTCCGTGTTAACTGTTCTGCAAAAGGGTGGGGGAAATGAGCCAATCCAATGAGAAAGGGTCAACACATTTGCAAGAGGTGTCTTCTGCTCTGCTGAGACGGTGATGATGAAAACCGAGTGGATCCCAGTTTCCTTAAGCAGATCAAAGTAACCAAGAAAAACTGTAAACAATTAAAGACAATCATTAGAACATTTTGCCTGCATGTTTGCGGTATTGTACATTAATTAGCAGGGGACGTTTTTAAAAGGCTGAATGATGACCTCATGCAAGTGTGATCACATCTATTGTATGTCCGATTGGAGCTGCTCTTGACCTGGAGTGGAAGATAACAATTCAGAGTTTTTAATCGGGAGAAATGTAGTGAATATTTTCAGCCAGGATAGCCTGGTTTGCAGCCTTCATATTTAGAAGCATGATGCATACTGGCTTTGGATTTCTGGCACCTGATGAGCCTCTCTACCTCCTTTCTCCTCAGCTACCCTCTTCTTTTAATAGTCCATGCTTAGGCATCATGATGTGCCCTCTCCATGATGAAGTATATATTAGCCATTCAGGGTTCATGGTATAATTTAGTATTATTTTAATAAAATGCTCCCCTGTGTGTCAGAATTTTATTGCCAGTATGTGGGATGGGTTCTTCAGTGATATTAAAGTTTTGTCATTTGCCTTTTCCCTTCCTTCCTTCCCCTCACCCTTGGTGATGGAGTGGGAAATATGATTACGAGTATCGTGGATTTAGGAAACCATTGCAATCCATTCCTTGATGCATATTCTGTAAATACCTTTCTATACATTCGTTTTTATTGTTGGTGGCGGAGTCCGCTGTTCCTGCCCTGATTCAATTTGCCTACCTGCACATACATACAATGTTTGTTTGATTGTACTGTAAAGCAATAAACCAGTTGTTTTCGTCACAAATTAGCTGCTCATCAACTTTCATACTACAGTTGAGTGGCAGTATTTTTACTAACTGCAGTTTTCATAGTTTAACGCCTTTACATATATTAGCTAACACATTTTAGGAATGCTATATTCTTAATACATGGAATTCTGCAGTGGGGGGGGGATTGGGGAGAAATGTCTTAATGGAGGCGGAGGAATGTCTGGCCTAGTTCAAGTTAATATCACAGAATTTCACACTTCGTTGTGACCAAGCCAAGGCATGCGTAACCTTAAACATAAGAGTCAAATCACAAGATTCCATGCAGGGCTTCCTGTTAGAAAGAGGGCCCCTGCGCCTACCCATTCCAGATGTACAGTACTTATTTACTAGTTAAATAAGTTAATAGTTACTTACGTATTTACCATACTCAGATTCAGCCAGAAAACATGTTGAATCACTTTCCATGCACCTTTGTCCTAGCCCCAAACTTCTATTAGAAGGGAAGGTTATAATTAACAACAGGCGGCTGGTTGACAAAACTTTCAAGAGTCACAGTTTTGAGCCAAACTTTATTTATGTAAAGACCAAATGAATAAGAAATAATGTACAACAAATGCAGCCGTAATATCAATAATGAAATGACTGTCAGTGAAGAGATTGATGCACAGGTTTGTAAAGATTGTTACCATTTATGATGAAATTTTGTCCAGCCCGCCCATCAGCGGTGAAGCATGCAACTAAAGTCTTTCTTTTCGTGGTAACGTTGTCATGTACAGTAGAAGTCCTGAATGCTGGTCATTGTTGGATGGATGCAGCAGAGGCTCTCTTTTTGGCACATCCCATCTACTTTCCACCTCCCACTAAGCTCTGGTATGCCTGCCTCCCACTCAGTCCACCGTCCAATGTGCATTGCATCACAAATATAACCCAGTACAGTGTAACGCGCAAAACTATTTCTGCACAAGTGGCTTTGCTAATTGATTGGTTTTAAATACTCCGTATGACTCAAGGATAGGAAATGTTGGTTGTGTTGTTTTTTTCGGCCTATAATTAAACGTTTCGAGAGGAGCAGTCTGTCGGAGCAGCCAGTGCCCTGCAGCAGTCTGCATATGTGGGTCTCTGTGTGCTGTGATGTAAGCCAGTGGACCCCCCCCAATCTGGTTTAAAAATACAACATTTTGGTCATGTTGACCTGGCGCAGCAGGAACCAGTATGGTTGTCATAGTGATGGGGGATGAAAACTCATGCTGCCTACTACTTAATAGGCATATTGAATGGATTTGTTAATTTAAACTGTTGCCTCAGTAGGAGAGCATGACAATTTCATGACCACATTATGTTTACGTATTGTAATGGATTGCGATTGGTGGACAATTTTGCATATTGTTTCATAGTATTATGTAGCTTGTATGGGCTATGACAATTTTAGTTTGGTGACTTGAGCTGAGAATTCACCATTTCGCCACACTGATTTGTCGAGTGCTCCACACCCGAATGATCAGAGCTTCCATTTTCAATTCAGCGATTGTCCGTTTGTGCTAAAATGGCCCCGCACAACACCTCCTAAACATGGTGTTCTTTAGGTAGATACGCACATACTTATATGTTTCAAGAAGGCTTAAGAGTTGTGTCTGTACCATGTTATGTATCCATCAGATTGCCAATCTCCAGAAGATAAAATCAGGTTAAATATGATGCGAAACTTGAAACTTCCCTGTGGGGAAATAAGGTGAAGACCTCCAGGTTAAGTTTGGAACTTTGAAATGAATACCAGCTATTACTGAAATTAAGTGTTTTTACAAGCTTCCCAGAACTGCTCGTCATGGGATTTGTTACAGCTGGATCTGTGTTGACTTTGCTATTTCCTTTTCCTTACAATTATGCTAATATTGCACTAGTATGCTAACATACTCTTTTTGATGGAGTTTGTTTCTACCCTTTTGATACATTTTAGATTCATAAATTATGTCTGTTTTGTCTTTTTCCTGTGAGACCACTGTAACATGTAGCTTTGGCTCATCATGATCTGAGCTTATTGGTTATATAAATTGAGGAAATCATCCAGGACATGAAGTTACACAAATATCAACTACTCGTTGGGCCAAATCCAGGTTCATTTTCAAAATGATCTGGCGTTTTGGCCAAAGCCAACAGTCACTTTGACTCCTGGCTGAAAGTGGATCTGCTCTGAAATGTGTTTCAGGTTGCAGCTGAGCTCTTCAGCTATTACTGGAGTGCATCTCTGGCAAAAAAAATCCCTGCTGCCATGGTTGCCACCTCAAGGCTCGTGCTTCTTAGTCACCAGGGCAGAAATGTAACCTAATCAGGTGTCTGCTGCTCCCAGTAAGCACACTGCGCTGTGAACAGAGTGTACATTGGCTGTTTTGCACGAAACCACGTGTGGCCAAGCACCATTGTGCACCAGGTTACTATATGACACCCTGTACATTTCAATTTCACTTGGATTCCTTATCAATACTTCTATTGCTTGGGCAGTAAAATTAATTTTTCTTTTGCTTGGGGGGCTATTTAAGCTTGTGAAAGTAAGTAAGATTTCAGAAGCATCGCCATAGAGATTGCTGGTTTGCTTCCCCAGAACCATGTACAGGAACACTCTCTCCACCACAACAAGTGCTTCCGAGCAAAGTGCTTTTACTTTAGATTCACTAAGTGGACTACTTGATGCCAAATGCTACTTGTTGTGGTTATTTTTGGTATCCTATCCAAGTGTGCTTGCATGTGTACCAAGTACTGCAGATTGAACCTGAAAAAAAAAACGTGTGGAGGTAAACACCAGTTCAAGTTGACTTTAAAAAAAGTGTTCGGTCTAAACTAGGGTTGGGTACTGTTTGGGTTTTATAATAAGTATATAATGTATAAAATATAAAAAAAGGAGCACAAAATGACAGTTGGCGACATTAAAGAACGGCTTGTTTATTGCTAAGGCCATATGGTCAAAATTAAATGAGTTTAATAATGTAATAACAATAACTTACAATGACTTTTTTCACCAGCAAATTGCTGGTAAACGACAAAAACAAGTACCAAATGGGAAAAGGGTATTTTACAATAACTTTGAATGCACCACAAGGCTGGTGAGTTTCGAGTGAAGTGTTTTTCCGACAACGGCAGCTGCAGTCAGACTGTTACATCCCAGTGTTGGAATCCTCTACAGTGAAATACAGTCACACTTTACACAGTCACAGTCACTACTTGACACCAAATGCTAACGTTGTGGTTAAACTGTTAGCAACTGTAACTGCAGATTGAACCTGAAAAAAAAAAAAAAAAAAGCGTAGCGTCCAGTTCAAGTTGACAAAAAAGTGTTCGGTCTAAACTAGGGTTGGGTACTGTTTGGGTTTTATAATAAGTATTAATGGAAAAAAAAAAGGCCATATGGTCAAAGTCACCAGCAAATTGGCACCAAATGGGAAAAGGGTATTTTCAATAACTTTGAATGCACCACAAGGCTGGTGAGTTTCGAGTGAAGTGTTTTTCCGACAACGGCAGCTGCAGTCAGACTGTTACATCCCAGTGTTGGAATCCTCTACAGTGAAATACAGTCACACTTTACACCGCTTAACGTAAACTGTTAGCAACTGTAACTGTAGCGTCCCGTGCAGCGATGCTTCTGGAAAAAAAATAAAGTCAGGCACCAGAATTTCCGTTCTTATTCGGTCTCGTTTACGTCGGAACCGGTGCCCTATTGGCACTGCGTTACGGTACCCAACCCTAGTCTAAACCCACATATCGTGAGAGGAGAAAAATGAAGCTTGGCATTTGAACGAGACAGGATATCAACTGGATCTACAACCAAAATTAAAAGGAGATGGGCGCATACAGCTTGCTTTGATGGTTCTGCCAATGAAAGTTTTAGCCCCATCCTTACATTTTAAAGATGAGAGCGAGCATGGCTGCATCTAAGTTATCCTCTGCTGCTTTGTAGATCCCTCAGCACTTGGCTGTAACTGTATCTATTCCCAAAGTCCTGAACAAATGGTGTTGTCATTAGTCAACATGTTTGTTTTTTGTTGACAAATTTCAACATTCGTATCACTCATCAAATTATTTTTGTCTCCGACGCTGTGGTTTGTGAAAAATTATCCTGTGTTGGAATTCCCCGGGAAGTGACTGCTGAGCAGCTTGGAGCTTTGTTGAGCAGGGGTGAGTGAACATTCTGGGAGTGCTGGAAATGGATCCCACCCCTTTGCTCCTCCTCAGCCCTCCTGCAGCCTGGGGCATCTATTCTTGGTTTTCTCATAAGGATAAATTCTTGCCACAAATGTTTGGTAGCTAACTTGCATGGGTAGTGACCTCGCTGTATATATGACCAACCTGCTGGCAGAGGGGCTGAAATGGTCACAGTGTTGCAAAATAGAAAGGACAAAATATCCTGGATGTGCAATCGTGATGGACAGATTGTTGTAATCCAGGGTAGCACTTCATTTAGTCTTGTATCACTTAGTTATGAAATATGAGTCCGTACAAATGTCTTTTTGAAAAAGACTGTGTGAACTTATTGTGTTTGCGACCCAGCTAAGCTAACGAGAGAGCTTTCGATGTTTCCCCTTCAATAAACTCTTATTGAACAAAATGGTGTGTAGAATGAACAAAACACCAGTGGATGTAAACAGAACAGTAGAGAGAAAATAGAGACACGCTCTGAGAGATATTGTGACTGCCTAGCACTAGCTCAGCTGGGCCCGCTAGAACGGTTAGCATCACCAGCTATGGCAGTTCACCAACTAGCCCTGCGAATTGTCACTATGTCCCCAAGCTTCCAACTCCACCTGTCTTTGTGGTGTGACTGCCGCTTTAGTAAACCGTTTATGGTAAGGGTAAACAGTTACCCTTGTCTTTCATACTCCAAGCCATCATTTTATAAAACGGTCTTTCCATTTGAGATAACCCTGATGATATCACTTCGGTTATTTTGTGACTGTGAAAAGCTATGTCCAGAGTCACGGAAGACACGGTTACACAACTTTTTTTCCCAGGCTGTTTAGTACTCCCTGACTGATCTTCACATACAACATTTTTATAAATGATTATGCCACCGTGCTTAAGCCAATTAAGTTATTCAGGCAAGTCAGTCAGGCATCACCTGCAATTGCAAGATTTTCATTAAAGATTTTGTAGTTCAGCTGGATGTCAGTGTTTGCTTAAAGCCCATAAAGATCTGACATGACAGATGCTTGCTGGTTCTCTATTTTAAAATTATTTTTTTTTTTAAATGCTTCGTGCTTTTCCTGTTCACAGTGATTAGTATTGAGTTGTCTCCTTTGTCATACAATGTATCATGGTGCAAAGTGAATGTTGACAAATATGGCACCATCACACATAGTGACACTTGACCACAAGCAGGTGAAAAGGTTTTAACACATACTTTGAACTGGCAGGATGAGCATCATCTATCATCTCTCCTGTGATACTATTTGGAAATTATCATAGTCCATGAACCTAATGGTTTTCTTTTTTGACCCACTAAGAAAATGTGTTGTCAGTTTCCTTTTTTGGCACTTTTTTCCCAAATAGTTTTGTGTTGAATGTGTCTCACTTTGTAGCCCTCTCTGAAATATCCAACCTGGATGGCACCAGAAATAGCACTTAAAGTGGCACTTAATGTATGACTGTTCCAATCATACCGACGGCGCTCCATCCCTTGGCCGAAATGTCTTTGTCTGGAACAGACTTTCTTACACTCCCCAGCTCCCTGCAAGCCACTGATGTTGCCTGTGGAGGTTGTAGAGTTTGAATAGACAGAGCTATATAAGGGAAACCATTCTTTGTTTATTAGTTAAGGGAGAGTACACGGGAGTGCTGCCAGGCCTCTCAGAGTAGAAAATGGGGACAGAAAGAAGAAGATGAAACACCACTCAGGCATGGTGTACTCTGCTATGTAGAGCTGTAAACATTTGCTCCTTTTTTCTTTTTAAGGCTTTTTAAGTCCCAAGCCATGATTGGTGCATCTGAACAGGGAGCGGTGGATTTTTGCAAATCACACCACAGGCTGTAGGTGGTGCCAGAGGAGACAGATTTTTGTTTTAAATTACCTGCTTCATGTAGTTCAGACAGTTAGTTTTATAAGTCTTACCTACTGCACCTTTTAATCAAGTGGCTGGAAATAGCCTTTATCTGTGCGCCGTGCTATAGGGAGTGTGTGATAATGCCACAATGTAAATAAAATACATTTGTTACATTAGCTGCCTCCCAGGGACTTTCTCTGGTGGATGTTGTCAGTAGAGTTATCTGCAGTAGACATAGTTGGAGAGAGGCCATCCACCTGCTGCTAGCTTGACATGTAGTGAAGCAATAATTGTGGTTTGGTAGTAGGTGTGTCTTGGTTGTAGCTTTAGTGCGTTTTAGGTAAGGAAACCTACAAACACGGCCTGCTAATAAAACATTTCACAATTTGAATTTAATATTTTTCTTATGCTTTCTTGGTGTGTGTGTGTGTGTGTGTGTGTGTGTGTGTGTGTGTGTGTGTGTGTGTGTGTGTGTGTGTGTGTGTGTGTGTGTGTGTGTGTGTGTGTGTGTGTGTGTGTGTCTATATTCGTGGGGTCCAAAAACCGGGAATACAGTATACTTGTTGGGTCTGACAGCTTTGTGGGGCCAAAATGCCACAACTTTAGAGAACTGTTTGAGGGTCAAGGGGCTAAATCTGTCTGAGGTCTCCATTTTTAAAACCTTAAAGGGGTGGTTCAGAATTTTGGACATAGGATCGCATTTCCCAAGTTAGCCAGCGTGTTATTTATCAGTGGAGACAGTTTTCAACACTTTTCATCCACTCCTTGTAGTTGCAGAGTTCGCTGGTGCTAGGCTAGCGCAAGTCAACAGTAACTGCTAGCCTGCCATTAAAAACAGTCTTACCCACTCCACAGTACACCCAATGCAAATAAATTATAACGCCAGACTATCGATGTAAATGTGTTGATTGAATAATGTTAGAAATAAAACTACCCTTGCATTACAATGCAATAGTTATACTTTGTTCCCTGTAGCTGGTAACCTAGGCTAGCGGTTAGCCCAGCCAGGTATCTACCAAGAGTGTAGCTATGCCGTTAGCTAACGTTGTTACTCTCCACAGTGCATTGAACTGTAACGTTATCTCCACTAACGTTGTCACTCTGAATCTATCAGTAGCAGCTAGGCTAACGTTATGAAAGGTGCTAGCTTTATTAGCTAGAGTAGCCTACCAAAAGTTATTAGTAGTTATTAGTATCAGTAGCTGTGGAACGCATTCGTTGTCAGTGACATGTGGTCCTTTTTAGATTGTGGGGTTTTTCAAAGTCGTCTGGTCTAAAATGATCACTACACATTTGCCACTTGAGTAGAGTCTCTGCCGGTGTCTTGATGTCCAAGCCAGCAGCAAGAAGCCACAGTTGGTTCCTTTCTGGATCTCCCAATGGAAATTTGTGGAAACTTTGTGGTACCCATCTGTTTGGTTTATTTTTACAATGTCTAAATGCACACTGAAACACCATGTTGCCTAGTCCTTAGTTTCCAATACAATGCTTCAATACCAATGTACTACTAGGTGTCCCGACTGGAGTGAGCTTCTCTGTTTAATTTTCGCCGCAGTACTACTAACCTGAGCAAAGTAAAATTCCGCCGCTGCTGAGAAACTAGTCCCTCAAAATGTAATGCGATCATTGAGATGCAAGGGTAGTTTTATTTCTAACGTTCTATCAACAGACATTTACATCGATAATCTGGCGTTATAATTTATTTGCCTCGGGTGAACTGTGGAGTGGGTAAGACTGTTTTTAATGGCAGGCTAGCAGTTACTGTTGACTTGCGCTAGCCTAGCACCAGCAAACTCTGCAACTACAAGGAGTGGATGAAAAGTCTTGAAAACTGTCTCCACTGATAATTAACACACTGGCTAACTTGGAACTGAGGTCCTATGTCCAAAATTCTGAACCACCCCTTTAAATGTGACCATCTCTCGATGGAAAACGCATAATGTAAACTAGCTTTAACTTGCTGGTGTTTTTATTTGTGTTGGATTAATAAAAAGCAGGGGATTTGATGCCTTATAAGTACTATATATATATGCTTATTTTCCGAGGCCGCTGTCTGCAAATAGTTGCATAATCATTTCTGTCCCAGTTTGAATTTAATTGAGATAATCCAGTATAGGTCTTTTCTGCTCTGCCAATTTAAAATAAGATTTTATAGTAATCTTCTGAGCTTAAAGTTGGTGTGCACAGTGTTTCATATCGAAGTGTCTATGGGGAGCTTGTTCTCCAGCTGGCAATGAGACAAATGCTGCATTGTCAGATTCCTCTCTTTAGAAGGACTCAGGCGTTTTTGTCTTTTGGACTCAGGGTAGAATACCAGCCTTGTCCTCAGTTGGGTTACTTATCTCTCTGTGCAGTGCACACCCTCATGGAAATTACTTGGAGGGGCATCCCCACCCACCCTTCCCCTCCTTCAACGACAACACCATTAAATGATATCTCTCCTTTTTAGGACAGAGTTCCCTATTTGTTGCTTATACTGTTAAAGTCAGGCATCCTCTCAATTTGCTACAAGATTATCTGTGATTGTAAGGCTGGTATAGGAAAATACCAGGTGGCGGCAAATGTATTGCTGGCCGCTCTCTGTAGGGAATGATCTCGCAGAGACTCAGTGCTGGTTTTGAATTGGCAACATGTGTTAGTAGGATGGTGGATTCAAACGTCATTTACAAGTGGCAGATGGGAAATGGGATTTTACTTTTTGATCGGTTTTCCCTGATATCAAGTGCAGCTTGTTCCCTGATTTGAGTTCTGTCAACTGTGCTGCCAAGCCTTTTACTTTCATGCAGCTGTGGGAGCATGTGAACACTCCTCAGCAACCTGGCCTCATTGTGCATTTGGACATGCATGCCGCAACTTTCCTTAACCCCAAAGGGCTGTTTCAAAGCAGACTACGCTTCCAAGAAGAAGACATGCACTTGTTTTTCAGTTGTTGTATTTTTGTGAGTGGATGCAGAGGTGGCACTTGGCATGCTGCCTTTGTAGGTGTTATTAGGCAGGTAGACAGATTTTAACAGAATATAATTTTTTTTTTTTTTTTTTTTTTTTTTTTGGAAAATCTGTTTATTTGCTTTCCTGCTGAGAATTAGAAGAGATTGATACACTCATATCTCCATTAAAGCGGCTATAATCAATATATATTCAGGATGGATCACATCACTACTGGTATTTGAAAGGGGTTGCTCGTAGTAATGAACCCCACAACGTTATAGGGACTTTCAGCTCAGTTGTTTTATTTTATTTTTTAAATCATGGTGGGAAGTGTATACAAAGCTTAAACATGTTGTTGTTATTGTTGTCACTTTTTGGGCAACATTTTTGGATTTGTTGGAGTTGAAGTTAAATCACTGTAGTAATCCCAGCATTCTGCATTCAGCATGCATTGCATTCATAGTGCTGCTGGTCTG
Organism: Perca flavescens; assembly: GCF_004354835.1. Lineage (NCBI taxonomy): Eukaryota > Metazoa > Chordata > Actinopteri > Perciformes > Percidae > Perca > Perca flavescens. The sequence goes on from NC_041331.1 coordinate 31,071,142, forward strand.
CTCCTTCCCTCCTGTCCCTGACTTTGGTGCGGTTGTGGTATTCCTGCTGAAAGATAAGCTGTCCTGGAATCAGCCCCAGTCCGCTGACCTAGCAGGAAACGGCAGCAACCGTCCCCCACCTTGCCTATCCACCCCCCCTCCTCCTCCAAACGTCAGCTCAATCCACCACCACGTGTTCCCTCTTTATCTCACTCACATTTTTTTTTTCTTTTTCTGCCACCTAAATCTACCCATCTCTTAGTTTCTCTCACCTCAATCTCCCTTTCACCACCCTGCAAGTTCTCTCCTCAACCCCGCGGCTAGCAAGCATGTCAACACCTTGACTGCAACCCAGTCACAGGGATGAAATGACACAGGTCGCCTTGCTGTGGGCTGTAAATCAGCACACACACATCTGGTAAATGGATGAAGGGGGGTGTATTGATGGACAGAATATTCACACTACCTGCTTGACATTTTGAATTTTTTTCATTGCTTCCGTCTGGGTATCTAAAAAATGGACTCCTCGTGCATGATTTGTGATGACTGGAAAGAGGTCAACTGACTTCATTTAGCTGGAGTTTAGTAGCACGGTCACTTGCCTGCGAGGATGCATCATGAGAAATAATTGGCCTGAGAATGTTTATGTGCAGTTAAAATGGTTTACTACAATGCCATAGGAGAAAAATCAACTGTAAAGAGGGTTTTCTCTCTCTGTGTGTGTGTGTGTGTGTGTGTGTGTGTGTGTGTGTGTGTGTGTGTGTGTGTGTGTGTGTGTGTGTGTGTGTGTGTGTGTGTGTGTGTGTGTGTGTGTGTGTGTGTGTGTGTGTGTGTGTGTGTGTGTGTGTGTTCTCTAGAGCATGCCATTGCCATCTGACTCCCCAAACAATGCAGAGTATTTAATGTATGAGGTGACTGGGGAGCGGCTCCTGCCTGCTCCTAACAATAGAACTGACAAGCAAGGGGCCAGGCTTTCACTTTGCAGACAGCATGAAAAAAGAAAATTGGGGCTTGGAGTCGCTGGATTGTTCACCCACAATAGGCAACCGCAACCCTGTAAGGCAGTTTACCTCCCATGTCATGTTTTTCTTCTTCTTCAATGCCCCTGAGCCTCTGCCCAGCCACCAGACTGCTTTTTAATTGGTTCTCCTGCCTGCCGGTTGGCCTACCTGCCTGGAATTCTTATCGACTTGCCCCGGAATAACTTAACTTTTCAGATGGGATTGGGAAGTGTCACACTTAGAAAGGCACTCATCCATTATAAAAAAAACTTGACTGCAAAGGCTGCTAATGGAAAAGATAAGGAATGGCAGAGCACTGCTTATCCTAATTAAAATGTATGTCATTCCATATAGCGGTTGACTAAATTGGGTTTTGGAGGCCAAAGCGGCTATAGCTACAGTAGCAGACAGTTAAATGTCTGCTCGCAGCTGTCCAATGAGCGGATTAGAGGACTCCCATATCTTTTGTGGCCGAGATGCTAAAGAAGATTAGGTCGGTAGCTCATGAAGAGGGCCGGCCCGTTCTAATCTGCAGTACCGCCAGAATGAAGACTCTGCCTTTTAAACTGGGCTTTAATGATTTATTGTATCTTGTAAAGGATGTACTCGTCTCTGTGGCTGCATGTGTTTTTTATAGGCTCGTTTGTTAGGATGAGTTTAAAGAGTGAGGACATCAGCCCCCCCCCATTTGTGCCAGCCATCACAAGAGGCAACCCATTGTGTTGTAAAATGTTGCCAAAAATGTAGTTGTTTTGTCTAATCAAGTCAATTACTGATAGTAACTTATGCAACTCCTAGTTACAGTTCTTAGTTTATTTTCACATCCATGTCCGTGGTGTCGGGGTTAATGCAAAGTGACCAGGCAGTCTAACAAGAGCACAGCGGTATCTATCATACTCAACGGTGGAGCATGAAAGTGGTATTTGATTCAAGCTGCTCTGCTATGCCGCGACTGCTTGGCAGCTGGTGGTTTCCACGACCACCATGGCCTGACTGAAACATGGGACGAGGTCCCAACCTCAGTAGGCTTCCCTGGAAACCTTGTTTAGAGTAGATTGGGGGTCTCCGATCGTTCATTTAAGTTATTGTTTCAATTCAATGGATTTTTAGATTTAATAAAGAGGGAATTGGCTTGAGCTTGCTGAGTGTGAAATAGCATGTGGTGGTGTTCAGTGTCATGTAAAGCCAGTCCTGCTGAGTGGCATCCTCACCTTTTTGATGACAGTTACAGTTTAGCCTCTTATCCCTCAGCTCTCTGTTTTCTTGTGAAGGCTGCTCTGTTCAGCTCTTTAAATGGTGGCAGAGGGAAGGAGTTCTCTGACATGACCTGCCTTTCAGGGTCAAACATTTTAAGGGAATTCTCCAGGGCGGCATTTCTCCTGGGGAAAAGTGCTGGTTAATGAATAACATAAAGGAAATGGGTGATAATGCACAACAAGTAAAACATTTGGTTGGAAATGCTGGCGTTAATGGCGAGTAGAATTGTCAACCGCCCTCCAAATCTTGCTAATGTATCGTAATAAAAGGTGCTCATGCTGACATTATAAACTCTTTCAATGGTTAATGGATTTTTGTTACAATCAGTAAATTTAAATTTCCTCGATAAATGCAGTCTTTTTGTTTCAAAGTAATTGTCAGCTAGGGATATGCTTTTACCATTCTCGGTTGTTATTGTATGATGGCTGCTTTGAGGATGGTGTGGCGGGGCAGACTCACCATCATTTCATGTAGTGCTACAGAGGAGAGGAACATTTGTAAATGCAATTTCCTTGGACTATTATTGCAGCACAGGCTTCAGAAAGCTATCACTTGAAATGGTATGGAAATTTGTTTTAAAATAGTCAGTGGAATATAAGGCAACATCCTTTCCTAACCTTGTGGTATAAAAATAAGTTGTCCAGAAAAAAAACATATTTCATACTGAATTCCAGCGTTTCGGCTCCAATGGCAATTAACTGAAGACAAATATTGTTTTGGTTTTTTTTTTAAACCTTTTTTTTATGCTTATCAGAGAGCCTATGTAACTGTCTCCCTTCATTTTGTCTCACATTAGTTTGCAGTGTTTAGCCACAGGGCAGTAGCACACTCACACAGGGGCCCCCTCACAAGCTAAACAACCTGAGTGTAAACCAAATGTAAACACATTGTTGCCTCTCTACTCCTACCCCCAACTTGGCTGGATGGGTTTGATTGACTGGGAGTCGGCCTGAAGAGGGACGAGGGTCTGTGTAATTGAATTAGTAGCTGTGCCCCCCATTCTCTGGAAGAGCAGGACTAATCATTGAGAATCTTTGCCCTGCCAAGGGAGTGTCGAATAGTTGCCTTGTATAGAAGAGAGACAAGAGTCTGTCTCTCTCTCTCTCTCTCTCTCTCTCTCTCTCTCTCTCTCTCTCTCTCTCTCTCTCTCTCTCTCTCTCTCTCTCTCTCTCTCTCTCTCTCTCTCTCTCTCTGTGATTTCCAGAGATTGTCTTTCTACCTAGACCAGATAAATGGTGCGTCTGGACACAGGGCTCCTGATTCCTTAACCTCTGGGGAGGCTATACAACAACTGTGTGTGTGTGTCTGTTCGCATGTGATGCAAAGCGACAGCTGTTCTCCAGATGTCCTCAAGTCCCCCCCCCCCCAAAAAAAGGGAAAAAAGAACTCATGAAAGAGAACCTAAACCCCAGAGAGGTATTGATGAGCCTCGGGGAAAATGTACTGTAGTTAGCTATTTGTTCACTTGTGAGTCACATTAGGTCTTCATTCATTTAGGACCTAGTTTCACTGTGTGTGGGTGTTAACAAGCCTGTTGTTTGGCATATAGGGAAATTAATATTATGAAAGCGCATGCATTTTTATATATTCCTTTATTTCTCCCAGCTGAAACAATTCATTGATTGAATCAATTAGGGGTGTGACGAGACACTCGGCTCACAAGAAGAGAAGAGACATGAGATTGTTTTAAAGCTACATTGTGTAAGAATTTCTCCCATTTTGTGGTGAAATTGTATATGACAACCAACTGAATATTACTTTCTAGTAATAGTGTAATGTTTACAGCGTAGGAGAGAAGCAATGGATTTTGTGTTTTTTAATATTTATCTGAGCAGTATGAACAATCGTGTCAATGAAACCGAAATTAGCTCTTAGTATCTCCATCGTTTACACGCAGCTGTTCTAGCTGTAGTCTGTGTTACAACTCCATTACGTGAGTTGTCTGCCAGGGAAATCGCGACTCATATGATTACGTTCATGTTACAAGGTAGACAATCCTTTTTCATCATTGACGTGAGGAAAAGTATCCTAGACGTCTTTCTAGCATTATGCACAACCATGCTATAGTTAGTCAAGCAACTATAAAACTTTGAATTTACACAAATAGGCAGAATTAAATTTTGAGAAGAAAGCAGGCAACTTCGGTGTCCCTTTTTTAAAATCCTTACTCCTTATGAGCTCTTTCCATCTTGGAAAAGCCACTCCAATATTAACTTTGGTCTTGTTGCTTTGCCTGTCGCGTTGTCGTTTTAATTTACTTGGTGACTCCGTTACATTTCCTTGAGAATAGGCGTGATCCTCCGTCTTCAACAGGCTTTCAAATCTGCCGGCAGTCGCGAGTAATATTCTCCCCCTCCCTGGTATTTATCACGGTGCCACCGAGTGTAAAAGCGTAACAGGCGGAGGTATGTCCCTCTTTGGCTAATGTATTTTAAAGATGGAGGCGCTACATGGCTGCCTCCATTCGAGCGACTCGCTCGTATGTATTCTGAATTAGAGATGTTCCGATACCGATACCAGTATTGGTATCGGCTCCGATACTGCCTAAAACGCTGGTATCGGTATCGGGAAGTACTGGAGTTAATGCTCCGATCCGATACCACGTAATAAAGCCCTAAAGAAAATCTATGTTAAAATAGATTATTTATGTTCTTTTTCTGTTATAACTGACTGTCAAAGTGGACAATAAAAGAAAGTTCTGTGGCATTCATGGTTTGTGTTTGTTCATGTTTCACAAAGATAGAAATAATATCACATCCATACAGGGATAGTAGTATACAGCTGTTAAAACATAATAAAATATATGACACACTGGTATCGGATCGGTACTCTGTATCGGGCGATACACAAGTTCAGGTATCGGAATCGGTATCGGGAAGCAAAAAATGGTATCGGGCCATCTCTATTCTGAATGAATCTGAATGGCAGATTCTACGCGTATATGTGAATACTTTGAAGTAATTACACGTGAATGAGCACATATTAGACAGCCAGTTTGCAGTCAGTGAGTACCCAGACAGTTGCATACAGTTTAAATAGGAACTATTTATTCCGTAGAAAATGGTTCCAGTTAAAGGTGTTCATGGAAAGACAAGTTGCTGTTGAGCTTTTTTTTTTTATGTGTTGAGCACCTCAAACATGGTTAGCAGGATGGTAGCAGAACTACAATGGATAAAAACTAAACTAACTGCATGGTTTGACGCCTAGAAATATATTCCAGGTTCCTTTCTTTTTCTTCCACAGCAACCATTAGGTATTGATCAAACGAAAACCGGAAACAAGAAAACATCAATATTCCCTGTTATCCAGGTCAGTGAATGACTACTCTTTGATTTCCTTTCGGGTAGAACCCCCTCATTTTTTGATGCAGGATGGGATCATTGCTGCAAGACTTAGTTCCCCACGGTCTGCATTGCTATTGAAAATCTACTGCAAACTCATTACGCACACAAACACAGCGAGAGCATGTGGTTTGTGTTTATATAGATGGAGTTTATAAAGATTGTTATTGGGAGCGGTGCACTGCTGAGAACTGGTGTCATTAACTTGCTCTCGCTGTAACATTAGTGAAATAGTAGCTAAAATATGCAATAAAAAGGTAACCTCTGCTTCACACAGGTTGGAGGAAATATGAATGCTTACTTATACAATTTTGCATGTTTTGTATGTTATGTTATGCACATTAACTAGTAGTGTTGCATGGGTGCACACTCAAGTAATTTTTCTTGAGGCTGAAAAGCTCAATATGATGAGTGCAGTCCTAGACAGGTGGCTCCCAGTGAGAGGGCGGTGGGTAATGAGTCCCCTACCACACACACCACCCCCCCCCCACAGCTGCATTTATTAAGCCTAGATCCCACGGACCCATTTAGCTAATTGCATATCTGGGTCTCCTTCTTATCCATGAAATCGCAGAAGACACCAGACAATTAGTGGGCTTTGGTCAGTCTGCGCCACAAGGCTTTAGCTGTGATGTTTGCCATGATTTCAGACTTTTAATCCCTTGCTAAAGACAATTGGAAAGCAGCAGCAGCAGCATCATCATCCTCATCCTCGGTTTGTTTTCCTCTTGGTGTTGCTCCTCAAATTTCACCCCGTTTCCCTGTAGCATTTGGTTTCATTCCTGCAGTGTGGTGAAGCTGATGTAGGAGAGGTGAAATGATTGCATTGTCCTTGATACTAATGTTTAAAGCCGAAGGAGGTGGCCACAGAGATGGTTATGTCCCAGCAGAACGAATGCACTGAGCCAGTTGTCATAGTAATGTGGACTAAATTAAGGAATGTTTGACCAGATCCACATTTTGGATGGATTTTAGACTATTATAAGCGTGTGTACGGGAATATCTTTTAACGTTTTTCAGCCCAGGATCATGAGACGCAGGATTTCGTTTGAAATTTGTAACGGGCTTGGATGATGTTATAATTAGGGTCAGTGGAGTCAAAAAGTTAAAGGAGTAGGTTGACATTTTGGGAAACACTTATTTGCTTTCTTGCCTAAAGTAAGATGAGAAGAAGGAAACCACTCACACATTTCTCTGCATTAGATATTAAGCTACAGCACGCACATGCCCAGTGTATGTGAAGGGTCATGTGATATGTGTTGTCCGACGTGTTAATATGGACAGAGATCTTTTTATTTTTATTTTTTTGGATTATTTTTTCGGGCATTTCAGGCTTTCATTTCCATAGGACAGCTGAAGATATGAAAGGGGAGAGAAAGGGCCGCCGGTCGGAGTCGAACCCGCGGCCTCTGTGTCGAGGAGTAAACCTCTATATATACGTGCGCCTGCTCTACCAACTGAGCCTACCCGGCCACAGACGGAGATCATTTCTGATACGGATTTTAAACGCTTGTATGGACAGAGATCAATTTTGTTTTAATAGGCCATTTTTAAAAATGAAAACGTAGTAGTGTGGATGTAGCCTGAGCACCCAGCCGCCGTTAGGCTGTGTGTGGGAGGGTTGCTTAGTGCCGTAACTGTGTGCAATATAGAAATTAGGTTAATATGGTGACTTCAAATTAATGTTGTGGATTGGTGGCTATGTTTTTTTTTTTTTTTTTTTTTTTAAATTACACACACACACACACGTCGCCACTTTGACCTGTGTGTAATCCAGCTGTGTTGATGGTGCGAGATGTTGAGAAGTCATAGTGGGCAGTTTATTAAAGCTTTATTAAAGCCTCATTTTGGGGGCTGGAGCACAGTGTTTCTCAGGCAGGCACCATATTGTCTGACCTGTCCCCACTCTGTCCTCCTCTGCACTGTGATTAATGAAAGTGCAGGACCGACAGAACAATGAAGTCTCCAGTGGCATATTGTGCTTCTAAAGATTGCCAGTAGCGATGTGCCCCCGCGCCCCACCTCTCACCAGAGGAGTTTCCCCTTTCTCATTCAATTTTTCACCAGGCTTATTTCCTGTCATTTTTTTTGGTGTGAACAGATTTGACAAGAGTTAATCTAACAAGATATACTGAGTCAATTTAGATTTTTAAGCAAGGATTTACTGATTTACGGTCTGAGATGTCTCCCACTGCTAGGTGGTTTCCTAAACTAAACACATTGCATTTTGCTCAAAGCAATGCCCCTCAGGCTCAGAGAAGACAATTATAGGAATGCAAATGTCTCTTTAAGTTGTGTGAGATAAGGTTTACACGTTTTGTTTAATTTGGGTGCTCATGTTTATTTTCCTGGAAGCAATAAAAGCTTAGCATTTCCCCTTTTGTTACATTATTTTCAGCTCTGTGCAGAGATTCCTTTCCCGCTGTGTTGTTTTGATCTGTGAGAAAGTTTCCCTCTAATGTTTTGATGTGGGTTTAATATCACTGGATCACAGATCTTTGTACTTACAGTTTGAGCAAACAGATTCCTTGAAATGTCAGTTCCTGTTGTCTTTCAAATTTAAAGGGGAACTCCACCATCATGTCATTACACACCAACATCTGTTGGCCGGTCTTGTGGAGTACTACTGCTTGTGGAAAAAATAGTATTGCCTAAAGTTATTTGAGGCAATGTCGATTTGGAGCTGAAGACTACAAGTCTGCGAATTTAACAAATGTGTGGGTGTGGAATTAGAAAGAAATGAGCCTACCGGATCTTTGTAGTGCGTCCCCTTATCACAATGTAGCTGTTTTGGATTTGAACCTCTAAGCTTACATTGTTTGGAATTCTTTGCTTTTGGAAGGATTCATTGATGGATTAATATGCTACCGTCCTGTTTTCCTGTGACCAATACTTAATACTATCGCACCTTTGCCGTGTGTGAAAACAAATCACGTATGACTAACGCAACATTGCTTACGGGACAGTGTTGTCGAGTGTTGGTGAGCGTTGGTGTAACTGCAGAGTGTGCACAAGCTCCTGAGGGAGAGAGGACCTGCACAACAGTGAGAGCCTGCAGTGTGTTGCTTTTCCCTCCAATGATCCACCTTGAGTGTCTCTCACTTGTCCCCAATCAGTCTCTCCAGCATGTCAGCTACAGCCCATGTCAGTAACTCTGGGTGAGGGCATTACTCTGTACTGCTTGGCCAGGTGTAATAACCACAGACTGTTAAAAATAGGTAATAACCCACACTGCATAACCTTAAACCCCAAAAGGCTGTGCTCTTATCGCTCCCTGAAGAACGAGAAAATAAAAGTGCTGGCGGCTGTTCGTTTGTTCATGCTGCTCTGTGGTTGTGTGGCCAGGGCAGGATAAGTCTTTTAGAGCACAGTGGGGTCATTTTGAAAGCTTCCATACCTGAAGTGCAATGGGTCACAATAATCTGAGTTTGAGCGAGCTGAATGTAGCTGATACGATCAACTAAAAAAATGCCTGGAGTTGTCTTGATTAAAAATGCTGTGTGTAAAGTGCCTTTGCCTCCACCAGTATAGGGCACCTGATTTAAAGGTCCAGTGTGTAACATGTTTAGTTGTTCATTATCAAAATATGTGTTGCCCATTCACAAACTTGTCCTTTTTCATGAATATTTACCACCACCGTCAATTCCAGGTATTCATTTGGGCTTGAAATTTTACGTTTACATTTTCATTTGCATGAACTGGGGTAAACGCGCCATATCCATTAGCCATCTTGAAATACGTTAGCCGGTGAGGGACATACAGGACATACTGCTCCGCCTTTTGTGTTTTTGCTGTCACATGATAAACTCACAGGTGCTGCTAATGGGTATCGTAGCTCCCCGGCCCTGGCAAGTTTGAAGAAGGAAACATGGAGGACCATAGGTATTCAAATCCAAATTTCAGGAACAGGAGTCTTCTTCTTCACCCAGAAAAATAAAAAGGGTATTGAAAAGAGCAAGAGACCGGCTTTTTGAAGCGTGAAGCCTACCGTAGCTGTAATATGTACTTTGAACTGCGTGCTGCGAGAGAGTTGATTGCAATATATGAGCTCAATGCTGGATGGGAGAAATTCCTACATATTGGAACTTTAAGTTCAACCACCAATAACAAGTTAGAAATGTTCAGTGTAGTTTGTGTTGAATTATTATTAACAATGCAATCATATTATGATATTTCAGTATTTAATAATTTATATTCTTCCTATACTGTATGTTCCAGTCTGCTTAGACAAACCTTATTTGCATTGGTGCATTGATACAGCTGAATGCAACATGTTTCTGTGTTTGAACATGCTTTTTGAATTTGCAGTCAGCCACTTTACCAGCTATAATTGGCTCCTTATTCTATATACTAATTAATTTGCATTTCTTCATTTTGCATTCACTTATCCACATGTGCTGCCACATTTGGCATAGCTACAGTTACAATTATCAAAAAATATAGTACTGAGCATTTTGTGCCTGGATATCTACGGAGAAGGAACACTACTATGTGGGATTCATTTCTAATATTTGAATTAAGAGGAAAGATTGTAATTATCGTTATATGTAAAGCTACATATTCTGTACATTTCTCTCACACATGTCTGCCATTTCTCATTTCAGCTGTGAAGATCAGCAGACATCCAAGGCTGCGTTTTCCTCAGCAATAAGGTAAGAAGCGTGTGTGTGTGTGTGTGTGTGTGTGTGTGTGTGTGTGTGTGTGTGTGTGTGTGCACTTGCACATGAAAGAGAAGTAGCTGAAAATATGTGATTTGGCTTTTCATGAAATTGAATTAAACTGTGAAATCAAACATTTGAATAATTGTAAGAGAAACATTGCACTTTCAATGTTATTTACCTCGTGTTGACACAGACTTGGAGCCATTTAAATCTTGCCAGTTATCCAGCCCTGGAACAATCCCGGAAGTGGAAAGCGAAGCATATAGACTGCATTAGGTATGGCTGGTAACATACCACTGTACTAGAGGTGTTCTATGTTGCATCAGTGGAGTACAATTCCATGTGACTGCTCTGTCGTCTGCTATATGTTTGTCTTGCCAAGACTCATCGGGATAAGGACTAGTTTCCAGCTGCCAGGGCACCATATGGAAGTATACTGTGAAAGAGTTGAAGCCTGGTATCTTTCCTCAGGATAGTTTTTTGTCCTGCAGGCTCTTTGCTTTTTCCCCTACTGCTCTTAATTGCAGCTATGGTTTCTCTGTATTTTCTCGCACTTCTAGTTTGAGGTTTTGTCGGTTTCCTTTTTTCTGTCTTTATGGTTCACTCTCTTACACTCGCTTACACAATCACACAAACGCAGTGAAAGCAGGGTGTTAGACCTGTGTCATACAGTATGAACGTCACTTCGAGAACTCGTTCTAAAGTATAATGCCTCCTGCATCCTACTGTATTAGTCCTTGGAGCTGTTGAGACTAAACCATCCACTTTGTGTTTGCCCAGCAAGCGGAGTGTATGTAAGCCAGACAGACCACCTGGTTTAAAGCCAGGTGCACTACCATGTGATCGCTTTTGTGGACACAAAATACGTTGCTAATGACTTTTAGATAATTAATGGAAGTTCATAGAATTTGTAAAAAAAATAAAGTGTGTGCGCCTGAACATCAGCATTTCTCCATGACCGTATAAAGTGATGTACATTTTCAAGCTGACTCAGTGAGCTACTTTCAGAGGGCAATTACAGTAACTAGCAGCATCTGGTGCCCAGCCTCTCACTGTTACCACGCTCCACTCCACAAATGAGGTTTACAGTTGCTGTGCGTTTTAGTTTTCCACCGATTAATGACCTCTAATGTTGATTTGTCTCATGCCATGCTTCAATAACCGCCAGATCTCAACTTAATCGAATGTGCGTTGAGTCCAGCTGAAATCTAATGAGACGACGGGTTAAATATTGGTTTTTGGAAGTAGTAAAATGTAAGCAATCCTTTGGTTTGTCCTTTTGTATGTGTCTGCTGAAAAGAGCTTCTTTTTCCCTTTTTTGTATTTGACCGTGTTTAGCATCGCTGCAGGTGGTCTGGAAAGCACAGGCCAGAAAACGGATCTGTGGTCTACAGTGTTTAAAATATAGACTGTATAAAATAGGCTTGAAACCAAACATAATGTGTTTTTAAGGGTGAGAAATAACCTGCAATTCTGACAGCACTTAAAAAAAAGAAGAAATGCGTTACATTTTAAAAGGGTGCCATGTTCTGTGTTTCATGCTGTGGAATGCAGTTCAGGCTGTTGAGTATTTCCGTCTTTGTTAACCTCGTATCTCAACGTTAACGTTTCCGTAAATGTACAGTGGAAGTCTTGTACATATTTAGCTCTTCCCCTGAATCTGTCATGTCTAGCCTCAGCCAGTCGTCTACTGTCCAGTAAATCTGTTTGCTCACAGCTGATTGGTCAAGCATGGCCTGAGTTTATGAAAATGTGGTGAGACAAAACAATGGAAGTAATTCTGGTTTCTATATTTACAGTATAGTTTCTGTTGTTCTGTAGTTTTTAAAAGCATTCTTGGGCTAAAACTATTTTTGTTGAAATGCATGTTGTCCTGTACACTTTTTCCATGGATAATTTTGAAATTGGCCACTTTTTTCTATTGCTTTTGTTCATCAATGAATAATCCATATTCTTCTTTTGGAGCACATTGTCTGCTTTACCTTTTTGTTTAGGATTTTTGCTTTAGTAGAATGACAAGGAAGCAGTCTGACCTGGCAGCAAATCAGCTTTCTATAATTTACCAATCTTGGAAGGAGTTCAATTATGGTCACACATGCTGTAGCGCCTCATTCGTTTTTTTTGGAAACTAAACTACTAAGAGCTCTGCTATTGATGGGCAGCTGCGAACCTAATTTTGTTACCTATTAACACTAATAGAATTATTTGTCACTGTTGCAGGCATAATTTTAGCTTTATTTCCTCAACCAAGAGGAATAAAACATTTAATTGAAACTGGAACATGATTGTGTCTCTAGTTACGGAAAGTATAATTACAATGCAAGTAGGTTTATTGCATTTTAAAGATCCCAAATGTGAGGGGTGGTGTTTGTTTCTGGGTGGTTGTTTACCGTCAGCCACTTTCTTTCCAACTTGAATAATTAATTGTATAGATCTTTTTAAGTGCAACTAAACGGCTCTGCCACGTTTTCTCTAAATAGTTCCATTCCCCAGCCTGACCGATCTCATGTTTAGACGTTCCTCAGAGAGTGTATTCCTCTGGACCTGGGCCAGCAGGCCCCAGCCAAGATCGACTCTGCAGTCATTTTCTGCAAACTGGGACTGCACCCAGATTCAAACTCAGTGGGGCTGCAAGAGGATAAAAATCGACGTAACGGATCATTGAACATTTTCATTATGAATATTTTTTACTATGTAGTCTTAACTGTTGTCACAGTAGACATTTAATACTGTATAAAAAAAACAGACATTAAATATCTTTGGCTGCAATGTGTTGAACCATGGGAATCATGTGCATAGATATGTACAAGCATGGTCGTGGTTGAGAGTGACGCAGACTTTATTAACTATTGATTGTAAAGGCAGCAGTCGCATCTTACTGTGACCTGATGTTGTGGAATTATTGAGTCAACACAGCAGCATCATTTAGCAGCCCTGTTGCATGCAGTTAGTAAAGGTCTATTTATCAGAACCTGGTGACAACTCGGTCTGTTACTCGGCTCTCTGCGCTGACTTTTTATGGACTTAAAGGATGTGGTTAATCCGTCAAGTGTTCCCTAAACAAGCTCTGCTGTACTTGACAAACAAGGAGATGATGTCACACATAGCAGAGCACACCTAAAACCTACTTGCTTGACACAGTTAGACATTTCCTTTCAAGCTTCTAGGACGTGATTGATTCACAACATTCTGGGTCAAGTATCAGTTAAAAGTACACAGCGCTATCCCGATTAATCACAAGAATTCTCGTTTAATTCTGTTTCACATGGCAAACCAATTATTTAGTGCAGCTCCTAGTTGGATATGAAATATTAGTGATGGCAGGACAAGGGGGCATCAGGGCTGCGACGTGACTAATCATTCAGTGTGTATATTATTTATTTGATGGTCTTGGCGCCTCTTAACCAAGCCTGGAACATGACTAGCTCTTGACCACAAGTTACTCACTCATTCTTGACTCTTCCAAGCTATCGCTGCATTCCTTCCACCGACAGACATTTTACTGGTAAGCAGTGATCATACCTCCTGGTGGGGGTGACCAAGGCCATCGACCAAGGCCACCACCACAGCAGCTGGCTGGGACCATTGCAGTGAATCACCTGTTTTTTCCTGGCAGGGTGGCCGTCCCGTCGAGAGGGTTGTGTAATCCCAGATGCATCAGAGCCAAATATTTTAGAACAGGCCTCAGTGTCTAGAAACACATTGGCCTCCCTGGCATTCAAATATAAGCGGCTACCATGGGTCTCCCCTCTGGATTTTTTTTCTGTCCTCAAATTATGCCTGTTTTTATGCGCGATGAAACAAACCAGTCAAACAGCAAACCGCCTGGCCCTGATATTTTTGCAATGAGAGGTTTATATAATATATCAATATAAATTAGACCACTTTTACAACCAACAAAATCAAAAAATGTTCTTGGGCTAGAAGCCTCTGAAATAGAAATTGGGTATGTATAAGAGGAAATCCGATTCTTAATAATGGGCCAATATTGGCCTGATATTGATTGACACAGTCATATCCTTTTTATTTTTGACCTGCTTATTTTAGTATTTTTGAAGTATTATCATGTTTAACACTCCTTATACCTGCAACAGTTTCAATACTTTAATGTAGCATTACTGACTCCAACTAATGGCATGATTCTCACTATCTCTATCCACATCTGATTCTAACCTCAGATTCAAATAGATTTTAAAAGCAAATATGATTCATCCATACTGCATTCAAATTGGTCTTCATTCTGCAGAAGGCAGTGAAATTATTATTGAGGAAACGGCCTAGACTAAATCTTAGTCTGACAGCCTGAATTATCCCTGACCTTTAAACTACACCAGAAAGTCCCACAAGCAAGACAATTCCCTCAGTAACTGTTAAACGAACACCAAAGCACAGAGACTATGTGGACCTTTAGTACATGGCAGGTTTTATTGATTCCCCATCCCCTTATAATTTGCCCAAGCAACATCAGGGTCTAGGGATGTTTATGTGACATGGGTACAGACGGCCAAAAACGTCTGACTAACAAAACAACTAGTTTGCCTAACAAAGGTCTCTGCCTCAGCCCTTTTTTGAGCCACACTACAAAAACGCTAAAACACATGCTGGAGTGCTGCTGGCTCTTTGATTAGCACATGAACTTGGGGGTAAAGCAGGAAAGAAGAAGTATCTTTTTAAATAAGTAAAAGCAGCAATGCCATAATGTAAACCAACCCACTCCATTACAAGGAAAAGCATTGTAGAAATACAGATGTTGCAGCAGCAAAACATACAAAAGTGAGACTATTTGGTGAATAATAACCTCTGCTGCTACAAAGTATGAGCGTTCACCCCATGTTGGCTGAGTCCTGCAGTGGCGCAGGTTCGAATCCGACCTGCTGCCCTTTGCTGCGTGTCATCCCCCCCATCTCTCTCCCAATTTCCTGTCTATCCGCTGTCACTACTTATTAAAGGGAAAAGGCCCAAAAAATCATCTTAAAATGGGCAACTTAAAGCAAATGCTGAATATATGCACAACACATCAGCTAATAGCTTTAATCCACAAATATATCAAGCAACAAATATCAGTTAATCTCTAGGATTATCTCATATCCATGCTTTATAACAGATCAGATATTAGTCAGGCTACAACCAGTCTCTGTTACCATGGCAACCTGTATTTGAACACATCCTCAAGTGGCAAAAGAGTAGTCAGAGTAATGTTAAAGGCTGAATCTATAAGGTACTCTAAGTGGGGACAAAAACAAAGCAATGTTCTTTAAAGGAATACTGAAATGTGGGAGTGAGTAAGGGTTGTAATAGAAGATTAACTTGTGAGTGGTGGCTCATGAATGCATAGTCTCTCACTGCCCCCTGTGTTTTTAAGTGCCAAGAGAGAGAATGTGGTTTGGCTTCAGATTTCAAATTGATTCCCTTCTCCGGTGAAGAGGCTGAATTGATCCCAGGTCCATCCCTCTCTCGTGGTTTATACCTTCAGCTTGGAGACACTTAGAAATCTAGGAGACCGTTCTTTCCCTTTTCATGACCTTGATAAAACAACAACAAGGCACTAACAATAAATTACCACGTTAGGTGCGACTCTATACCGTATTATGTTGAATGAGGCATTACCAACAAGCTCCATGTTGGGAGTGTTGGCCGACTGTTTGCTTTCTTCTCCTCTGCATGAAATTCGACACCTGCATTGGTGCTGCTGCTGACAGAGAGGCATCATCTGCCTGTCTGAAACATTTGCTCTCTCTCTCTCTCTCTCTCTCTCTCTCTCTCTCTCTCTCTCTCTCTCTCATATATACACATAAATGCAAATGTGCAGACGCACAAGGCAGATATGTAGTTTCTGTCACTCAGGAGGTGTGCAGTCTGTCACCTGACTCCACCACCAACCAGGTGGATAATAATGCTTGCAGGCTTTGTTTCTCACATGTGGCTTTTTTTAAGTAGAGGGGTGTAAAGATGTGTGTGTGTGTATCCTTGTGCATTTCTGTACATGTATGTTAGAACTGCCTGGTGCCATGGTGAAGCACAAATAAACTGGAGTTTTAAGCTGTAAATATTTGTATCCCCTCTGGCATTTGAATTACATTTATCTCATCATTTCTGATGCAGCTGATTATTCTACACCCCCATTCTGGCCTTGTGCCATTTTAAGAAATGGATAATGTGTAATTTGTGGACACATTTCTGCCCCCATGCCCCCGCCTTACTCAGGAGCATATATTAAAAATCTTTCTTGCTGACTGAAACAGTGGAATTAATGATCAGCATGTTTTACTGTGATTCTAACAGAGAAAATCAGCAAAGGCCTTGTGGAACCCAATCATAAATATTCCTTGACAAGATTAATTTGAAACCTCAAGCATGCATTCACTTCCGCATTCATTCCTGTAGACGCTATTCGTAAGAATACTCTCTGTGACAGATCTGAAAGACTTTCAATCAGCCTAAATATCAGGCAGAGCGATATTTACCCAGTGTACTCTTTTAGCCTCGTGGCTGCCGCCGCTGCCCCATTCAGTCTGCTGTATGATGATGACCTCATTCTGAACTGTGCTGGCTCACTGGTCTGTGACTAAGACTGTATGCTTTAGATCAGTTCCATTTCTGCTCGATGAGTAGTCGGCGAGGGAGAGAGAAAGTCTCTAATGTGTTTTATACGCTGTGTTTGCATGGAAATGACGACCGTGGTGATAGAAAACTGGTTTATTTGCAGCTGAGGTTATTTAAAAGAAGAGGTTGACCTGCTCCGGAAAACTGTTTGAAACGGAGTCATCACTGAATGATAGTCAAGACTTCCAACACTACTGTGTGTGTGTGTGTGTGTGTGTGTGTGTGTGTGTGTGTGTGTGTGTGTGTGTGTGTGTGTGTGTGTGTGTGTGTGTGTGTGTGTGTGTGTGTGTGTGTGTGTGTGTGTGTGTGTGTGTGTGTGTGTGTGTGTGTGTGTGTGTGTGTGTATATAGGAGGGTGTCTGTGCAGCTGAGAAGACAATGATTAAATATATTTAAACACTTGAAAGGCTAATAGCGATGAGTAGCAATAGAACAGGTCAGCAGGCTGCCAGCTGTGCATGGGGCTCTAATAAAAGTGATACTGATATTTATAGGGTTTGTCCTGTGGTGTTTTTTTTCAGCTTTTACACAAGCATCAACACAAGGACAAAAGTGTAATTGATTAAACTGTGTGTTTGTCCGTACTTATCTAATCTGCAAACTTTTTAGTTTAACCTAGCTTTACTTCTGAAGCCACGGATCCTCTGGTAGCCACAGTTGTCATCAGCTGTCATTTCAGCCGACAAAATCTGCATTCATCTGCTGGAAATTAGATTCCCTGCTTTTGTTTACTTGTTTTTGAAATGCCAGAACAATATAAGAAACATTGATAATTCTGACAACTTTCTCCTTGAGTGAGTTTTAAGCGAAAATAAAGGTAAGATACCTAGGGAAATTAATAGATAGAATACACTTTATTGTCCCTGATAGGGAAATTAGTCTTGGGCATAGTGCTACAATCTGTTGCTTCACAACACAAACATGTAACAGCGACACCATTCTCAAATCAACATAAAATCAGCCTAATATCAACACAAGACCTCTTAGGACATGAAGGACATATCTGACTGTACAGACAATACGACATCTTTAAAAAGTGACTGTAAGAATTAAAGTGCTATACGCAAAACGTGCTGTAGTATTTATTTGCACTTTGCTCTGTTGTGCTAAGATTAGGTGGCATAGCAGCATAGATGGTCCAAAACCGATTCATGATTATAGATAAACACTGGTTTGTACAGAAAGTGGTCAAACCAGTACAGAAAAGGTTCTAGTGGGGCATAGTGGGAATTCAAGTCTTAAAGTTACCGCAACGTAAAAGCATCTAACAGATTTCTTTAGCTCACATGAGCAAATCCACTGATTTAGATGATTCTGTATTACTGAATTTGGTGCGACAGGGTCCTATCACAAAGATTTCCCTCATAATACCTTAAACTAGATCCGCTCTAGATGGTAAGGATGAAGCCTGACAAAGTGGTGCATCACACAGCCTATTTATTATTCTGTAGCAATGCATATAAAATAGATGGATCATAATATGCATCCTGTTCCAGGGGCAAATTAGCCCTCCCTCCCACCATGCACTTGTTAGCCAGGAATAATTTTAATAAAGCTTGTGTTACAGTTTTTTAGTAGCAGACATGTCTAGTTTAAACTTTCCATCTTGGTCTCTGCTATAAGTTTCATAACTTTTTGAAATGGGATTTCTCTACAGTCAGATTAATTTAATAATAATAAAAAAAAAGTATTGACTTTCCAGCAGCCCTTATCCTCACTGCATGTCCTGAGGCCATGTGTGGTGTCAGAGTGAAAGCCGCTGTCATGATAAGGTTGTATTGTGCTGTGCAGTTTTCCATTGCAGGGTGCCAAGTGCCATTGCTTTAGGTCAGAAACAATATGCTTTTAACTGAAAATTTGAAAATGCATCTCTGCTATAGAAGTCTTGATCTGCAATCACGTTTAGTCTAACCTTTTTGTCAAAAACTGTATTGTTAATAGTTTTTTATTATTAAAAGAAAAGAACAAGGTCTTTGGTCCATAAAAACTATCTTTCTCCCTTTTGGTGTCTCATATTTTCTCTAAGGAGAACAGAGGGAAAGTGATTTACAGAGCAGATATGTGTGCTGTAGCAGACACAAAAATGTCAGTTGGACTTTAAACACAGAAATGTTAAACCAGAGAAAACAGATGGACTAATTACCATGCCTGTAGTATCCCAGTTTGGCCCTTGTGTCGAAACTAGGCTACCAACATGCTCTGGCAAAATATATTTAATGTGTTGCTGTGGTCCAGAACTTAGTAGGATTGGCCTGTTTCACTTGTGGGCTGTTCTATTATTGGATTAGAGGCCATGTTACTGTAATAGGGCCTGGGCATTCCCAGCAGGCACTGCTCTGCCTCATTGATCTATTGAACAATAGCTACATGTTCCAGTGGTCGGTCTCATTTGCCTTTTAACTCATGAGCATTTGTCCAACTCTTAGGTTGGAATTTTTTGCCAACGAAATGAAAATCAGCTACTGTGGGTGAAAACCGTGGCGAAATGTAAGCGGCATTCCTTGAATTATGGTGTTCTCTGTGCGCTGCCTCTGTCCTACTTTTGGTATGTCTGTATTTACTGCATCTAATGTATGTCAAAGCCCAGGTCTTTTGGTTAATGAGTCAAATACTATAAACACAAACTATATCAGCAGCTCACATTGTTTGACATCTGTCAACACATATTACCTTGAATGTGCATTTCCCAGCTCCAGTAGAATGGGGCTCAAGCCTCATCCTGAAACAAGGGAACAGTCTTGTTAGGTCATTAGATTATTGACAGATGTTGCACTGCATTTACGGAGAGCCCAGGTAACCTGCTCAGTTAAGGCCCAGTCACACTATTATTTAAAATGGTGACATTTCTCAATTCATTCCAATGGATTTTTTTTCCCCCCAATGGATCGGTTTGTTTGATCTCCTCCAAAATGACACATCCAGGGTGCCTTCAGTTCTGCTCCAGGCCACTCTGTTGTTGAGGAGTAGTTGCAGTATCAACTTTCCTAGTGGCATCACCCCCATGATGTCTTTAAGAGCAGGTATGTACGTGCCTTTGTTTTGGGGCTAAAAAGCAACTTCAGGGCTCGGCAGCTTGAATAGAATATCTTTTTTTGTCATTGTAACCGATACAACAAAATGAAGTGTCAGTGCCAAACATCTATGAGGTAATTTATACCTAAATAAATACATAGTAAAAAAATGCTACTACTGCAAACATATTAATGCTAAAAACACATGGGAGACACACTCATACAGGCATCCACATTTAAAAATTGCACATAGCCCTATTGAGGTAGATTAGTGGTAGGAACTAATACTTTAGCAGCATTATTCAATGCACTTATGGCTGTTGGATAAAAGCTGTTTTGTAGTCTTTGTTCTTGATTTCATGTTCTTCTGACGGCAGTAGTTTGAACAGTGTGTGACCGGGGTGTGATGAGTCCTGTAGGATGGTTTTGGCCTTTTTGAGGCAGCGGGAGCTGTGAGGTTCTTCCAGGGATGAATGCAGCTGGCTCTATCCATGATTGCGAACTATGCTTATCTTTACTGTAGGGAAACTTTGTGCTGGCTTTACGTGTGCTCTTCATCAATTCATAATTTTTGGGCTTTTCAGAAACATGTTAAAGTTAATTTTGACATGCAAATAGTAGTTTGACAAAAACAAGACTACAGCCATGCTAGCGGCTCTGCGAGGCTGCACTTAGGCACGCACAGTGGTACTTTGAGCTAAATGCTAATGTCACCATGCAACCATGTTCACAATGACGATGCTAAGATGTTGACGTTTAGCAGATATGTTATTAATTTTATTCTTAGTTTAGCATGTTAGCAGACTAACCAATTAGCACATCACACAAAGTACATCAGAGGCTGATGGAAACATCATTAGCTTTGCAGGTATTTAGTCATTAACAAAGTATTGGACAAAGTGAAAAAGTTTCATGATAATCCATCCCATAGTTGTTGATCTTTTGCTAAAATACCAAAAACGTCAACCTCATGGTGGTGCTAAAGTTGGTCAGATTTCCAGATATCCTATGGAAGCCGCGAATGTCTGTACCAAATTTCACTGCAGTCCACCCAATAGTCATTGAGATATTTCAGGATGGGCCAAAGGGCTGGACTGACCAACAGACGGACGTTGCCGTCCATAGAGCCATGCTGCTAACATGGCTTAAAATTCTTAACTCAAGGCTTTGTTTGTCACAAACTTTCAACTGCATTTCATCAGCATGGAGCAGTTGTCATAGAGATGGTTCAGTTTTCATGTGACCTACAGTAAGCATCGACCGTGATGAATTTATCTATATATGACTGTATGAGGGCTAGTCACTATGCACAATCATACATATCCTGAAAATTCCTGTTAATTATTTACCCAAAAGCCAGTCCACTATGATTAAATTGGCCCTGAATGGGCTTCTGCTGTCGGTGGTGTAAACCACATTAAAAATGTGAGTGATACTGTTGAATATTATTGTTATGTGAGCCTGCAGTAGATCAAAGACGTGTAGGTGTAACTGATGCAGTAGGGTTTAAAGTCAGGAGGGGGAGAGATGCTTTGTGCTTATGTATTACAGAGTGGGAGAATACAGCGTATTAATGATAATGGATTTGTGTGTTTGTTCTTTGTCTTTTATTTTGCAATGTATTGGTGGTTCATTGGGTCCCTTTTCTCTGCTCAAAGGGTTTACTTTTATTATAACTTTTCAATTTTGGATGTAATATTTGCATTGATATCTTATGACTGATTACTGCAAAAGGGTTGTTGATGTTGCGGAGAGTACCACTGCTTCTCTCTTGTATGGCAAGAGTTAGTATGAATAGTGAGGAGCAATGCTGAAAGTAGGGGTGTAAAGTAGACCGATAAAGCTGCAGACTGACGGCACCCTGGTGCAGCAGGTGGATAGGTCCGGCAGTCAGATACAGCAGGCTGGTAAATAAAGCATGAAAGCAAACAGATGGACCTGCATCCAGATGGATTCACCAGCATGGAGAGAGATGGAGCAGGTTGCTGTATGTGAGACTACACTGCTGTTGTCCTCTCTGAAAATGCAGCTCTTCTTTATCTCATGTAGAAATACCTCTTAATGTCATATTTCTGCTTGCTTAATCGGTTTCTTGCAGTGTACAATTGTAAAGTCTACTGCTAAAACATCTTGTTTTTCTGCATCTGTAATTGTATCAACTTATTAGTCTAAATTGACCTGAAAAGGCTGTTTAGCTCATAAAATGTCAAATCCAGGATTGGATAATGGAGCTATTGTTTTCATATGTTAGGTTATTGGATTAAAGGCATTTTTTCTTTCAACTTTTCCACTCATGATAAGATGCAAGTATGACTAACAATATACCATTCAAATATTATTAGCCATGCTAGTGGCAAAAATGGCACAACTTTGGTCCAGACATACAGTATCTCAACAACAATTGGATGAATTGCCATGAGATTTTGTATGGACATTTCATGATTTTGTTCATTGACTATAAAGAATCCTGTACAGATATTGTTTTAATAGACAATGTTTATTGTGCTCATGCTAGTGATTGTATTGGTACACATCTGTAAACGGCATCTTAATTATTGTTTGGTAAAAATATGCTTTTTAAGCATGTCCTACTCTTTAAAAATGTTTTACACATAATGCAACTATTATTTTGATGTTCTACTGTGCTTTTTTACACAAAACATTAGGATTACATTTTTTGAAATGGAGAGAGCTGTCTGTTGCATTAGGTCCATACATGATTATTACTAAGGTGGGTTTGTTCCATACACACTGGAGCCATATTCCAACACTGGATTTGGTAGCAACTTAATGAGTTGGTTGTGCTCAAGGGTTTTGGGGCCTTTATCTGTTCCTTATAGTGTACAATAGTAAAGTCTGCTGCTAAAGCGACTTGTGCTTCTGCATCTGTAATTGTATCAACTTATTAGTCTTAATTGAGTTATTGGATTGAACACATTTCCCCCATGATACTATTTGAGCATGACTAAAAATATGCCCTTCTAACATAATTTATTATTTTTAGCTTTATTGGAGTGCGTAGCAACATTGGTCAAAATTTTATCCAGCTGCATGTTTGAAACTAATTTGGTCCAATTGGGCAAACTGGGCAGTAGCTGGGGCTCATAGTCAAATTGGTTACTTGTATCAATATTGATAACAAACATTTGTTTTGGTATTCTGTCTCTCCTTCAAAAAGCCTTAAAGCAATTTAGCCCATGCAATGTTGTTTACTTAAATAATATTCTCTATTGTTATCATTTAGAAGTATAAGCTATCAAACATGGAAAAAGAAAGCCATGTCTGTACAGGACACAGCTTAGAGCTCCATTGTCAGCTTTAAACATGCCTCAAATGTATTGATATTTAGGAAGAGGCTCACACGGATGTGATGGAAGGGCAGAGTTGCAATAAACAAGTCAGATATTCATAAACTTGTAGATCTGCTCGTTTCACATTACAGTGAAATGAAAAGGCACCTTAAGTGCGGTGGATTGCAGCAAAGTTAAATACACTGAGCCTTGATGTGGCATTATGTTAAAATCCCAAAGTGATTTCTGCATTGGTAGTTACACTGCCATAAATAAGCTAGTTCATTCTCTGTAGTCCTGCCGAGCCCGCTGGTGGTTCCACTGATAACCATTTCATCATATTATTAGTTTATCATGTTCTTTCCTCATTGCTTCCCCTTATCTCCTTACTTTTTCCTGCTGCTTATCTGCTCATTCTTCAGACTTGTAGAGGCTGATGCTGCAGCGATTACAGTCTAAAAGAGGAATATCGCATTATTTTATCGGTTTGTGGACGCGAACACAAACACATGCCACCCCAAAGG
Organism: Perca flavescens; assembly: GCF_004354835.1. NCBI lineage: Eukaryota > Metazoa > Chordata > Actinopteri > Perciformes > Percidae > Perca > Perca flavescens. The sequence continues at coordinate 31,094,808 of NC_041331.1, forward strand.
TAAAAACCAGAGGTCCGTGATCAAATCAAAACCCAAACAGTGTGCCGCTGAACAAGATAGCGATGCTTTGTGGATTCATAGGTGGATTTCAAAAATGCGTTCATATACTTGTACATCACCCTCATCCCTGTCGGTGTTTCCACAAAGTCGCTTTTGTTGCTTTCATTCACTGAAGTAACTCTTGGGCTGGTTTTTAAAGGGCATCGCTGAGAGTTTTGTCTGTCTTCCTCCTTCCTTTGAGAGACCTTTTCATTGTAACCGATTCGGTTTAACAGTATGGGATCACTAGAATAACAGATCACATCTGTTTTAGGATGGTGTTGTCATTAAAGCTCAGTGAGGCTCTGACAGTGAGTGATTGTAAGAAAGTTTTTGGCTTTAGTCCAACTGCTACCAACAGGAGGTTTGTGAAAGTGCTTGACTGACTGAGATAGAGCCCAAAGCAATAGCTGAGACAAACCAATGGCGTTTTTCCATGACATGGTACCTGCTTGGCTCGCCTCGACTCTACTCAACGCACTGTGTCCATTTTCCATTGCAGATTTTAGTACCGCCTCAGCGCGGCTGGTCATCATAGCAGCAACGCAGTAAACTGCCATGACCTAACGCGCCACACACACACACAGAACGTCGAAGGTGTGTTGTTGTTGCCACAGCCAGAAGACACATTTTGTTTCAAAAGAAGCTGGAGGGAGCAAAAAAAACAGCTTTAAACGTAGTGCACCAAACGTAGTGCACCAATGAAGGCAGATATTAAGCCCAACCAAAAAAAAGTGTTCTTATATTCTGAAATTTTTTTTCTTTTAATGATTTGATGTGTTAATATTATACCTAATTGTGTTTCGTGGTAGAGATACATGCTAGCTAGTGTCAGCTGAGTGTCAACATTGTGTGCCAGACAAACACCTTCACTGCTATATGTGAACACATCTCACATAGGAGCCAGATTCTAAACATCTGAGTCAGGGTCAGAAGCAAGCGGAGCGGATGAGGGGCCGTCTGTGTACTTCAACCATGACCAGGACTGATCCCTCACCTTTGACTCCCTGGCACAGAGGGGCTTAGTGTTCCCTTTTATCCCCAGACAGGAGGTTCTCTGTTAGGGAGGTCACAGCTTTCTTCCCTTCTTCTTCCTGCATTTAATCTCTGAACCACAGCAGTGTTGAATCATATTTGTAGTCATATTTAAACATGTATTAACTGATTTTTTTTTTTTGGCCACAAACATTTTTTACCTGGTAGCAACCTGTGTTTTTTACCACAGTTAACTTTATATGTGGTAAGAGGATATTCAGCATGCAAACCGTGAAGGACCCATGCTGACTTTAACTTTGGAAGATAACAAGCTGGAAATTGCTTTGCTGCCTCTGAACACACATCATCGTCTTCAAATATACGGACTCCTGTTGTCACTGGGAAAGAAATCGATTTAACGGTGCGGTGTTTTTAGAAGTGGTTTGTTTCACCCATTGCATATGAAAAAACATTGTGGAGAAGTGCCTCTCCAGTATCAGTTGTGGGTAGCTTTGTTGCTTTATTTGACATTTTAAAGTCTCTTGTTCAGTCTTTTCTCTGTCCCCAGCAGGGACCAGATGGGCCGTTTTCAAAAAGTGATACATTGAGTTGTGGGCTCTTTTGTTTTATGAAACGTAACAATGCCCTCACTGTGGACCAATTAGCACTTTTTTTCACATTCATAAAATGTCATTGTTCTCGACGTGCAAGGGTGGGTGTGTGTGTGTGTGTGTGTGTGTGTGTGTGTGTGTGTGTGTGTGTGTGTGTGTGTGTGTGTGTGTGTTCACAGATGTGTGAAGAGAAAAACAGCTTTAGTTTGTGCTTTTTCTAATGGCGAAAATAAAAAAAATACGTTGACCTGTTTAATCAAGCATAACGGCGATGTCATAGTTTATTAATTTAACTTCTAGTATTATCAAATTCGAAAATCACAATTATCCCATTTGCAAGAGAAATGTGTATCAGACTGGGTGTAAAGTGTATAAGCCATCTCTAGAACATCAGGAAATTCATTCTTCTCCAACATCTGGCTCATTTATCACAGTCAATGAGTTTCATCACTGTGCTCAAGTTTTGGCCCTCCTGGACTTGTGCCATGCAATAAACTCAACCTCTGCTGCTCTGTCCTTCCCCTCTTTGTCCTCATTGTTTTGCGCAGGTGTAGCTGTAGCCCACCCCCACACCGCCTGCCAAGATGGTGGTGCTGTCGCTGAAAATCTGCGTTCGCCAGTGCAATGTTGTGAAGACAATGCAGTTTGAGCCCTCCACAGCTGTCTATGACGCCTGTAGGATAATCAGAGAGAGGGTCCCTGAGGCTCAAACTGGACAGGGTAAGAATGATAAAAGGACACTATATGGGGTGTAAACTGTAAAAGAAACAGGGCTGCGAAGGAACAATGAAAGAGAACAAACGCAGTATGTTTGGGCTATGATAAGAGTTTTCAATGCTACAAATCTAAATAGGTCTGGTGTTATTATTCACATAACCGTGCACTTAACAATTAATCATTTTTAATGATCATCAACAACTTAACAATTAATCATTTTTAATGATCATCAACATTTAATGACCGTATCCAACTCTAACTAAATCTGATTTTGCTGATTAATACTTCAACTCGAGTATTTGGGTGTTCGGAGGATCACACACTAGTTTAAATACACTTAAAAAATGGGATTCAATTAACAAAAAAACAAAAACATAATAAAGATTAAACAACATTAAAACAGTAAAAAATCATTTGTTCGGTCCTTGTGAAACAGCTTTGTCAGTCTTGTGTAATATGTAATAATTTCTGATGAACTACTGCTCGGATCAGACTACATTATATTTTTGTCTATTTAGGCAACCGTAGAGTCGTAAATTTAGTGTGACTTGGCCGAGACCCCCATGCTGGATCTCAATCGTAGCTTGCCATCTTTCGCTAATTGCGTAACGTATACAGGGGATCAGGATGAGGTGGCTGGGTCAGACTGTACTGTTCCATCTGACGGCATCAGCATTCCCACATGCGTCACCTTGTTTACGGACTAGGCGAAAGAAGGCAAAAAAAATGATCGGACACCGTAGTGTTTTTGAGGGGACGGTGCGCGTTGATAGTTCTCCACTATAGCACACTACAGTGAGCAATAGTTGTGCCCAACGTTCAGTATAGTTCCCGATGCCCCATGGCTGTCAGGTCGGTCTCATTATGGAGGTGATATTGTGTACTCTGATCCCGGAATAAGGAATAACTTCCATCACAACAGTGTCTAAAAGGCTGATGTTTCTCCTCACTGCTCCAGCTTCAGACTATGGTCTGTTTCTGTCTGATGAAGACCCCAGGAAAGGCATCTGGCTGGAGTCTGGAAGGACACTGGACTACTACATGCTTCGCAATGGGGTAAATATATCAGTCTGTAACACACACACACACACACATACACACACACTGTTCATTTATATGCAAGTTATGTATATAGTCATCTTTATACAGTATATAGTCGTTTTAGTTACTTCCAAACTCCATGCATGAGTTCAGATGTTCTAATGGCCAACAACAGCAGCACAATGTGATGATCTTTATTTGAACAGATCATTAACAAAGTGCTTTATGATGGAGGAAATACCAAAAATTGTAGTTCCTTTAAACGTTATTAATCCTTCAATAACAACTGAGAACAAAGACGGCGTACAATATAATTAATTCCTAAAACATACACAGCAGTACAAAAACAGAAGGACAATGAGCGATTAAAAGCACGGGATCAAATTGGATATAGAGAAGAAAAATGAGCACATCAAAGGAAGCTTTTAAAAGTGACTTTAAAGAAGTGCTTTAGCCAGCTGTAGTTCCTTTGCCAGTCTCTGATCCCTGCTTCTAAATGCCCGAGCGACTCTGGTTTGTAGTGTAGTGCTGCCTCTCAGTACATCAGTGGGTTTGGTTTTGCAGCTCTAAATGGTTTCTCCTCTTAAAATCCACCAAAGGCAACCCAGGTAGAAGGCATGACTGTGACCAATTATTCTGAACCAAATCTCTCCTCATTGTTGTGATTGGAAGGGAGCAGTGAGCTGTGATAGGCAGCCGTTAAATAAGGTTTTCTGGCCCATATTCTCCCCTTTCTGCAAGCAACCTGGATGCATTTGATCATTTTTCTCAGCGGGTTCTCTCTCTCTCTCTCGCTCTCTCGCTCTCTCGCTCTCTCGCTCTCTCGCTCTCTCGCTCTCTCTCTCGCTCTCTCTCTCTCTCTCTCTCCCATCTCTTTCTAACCCATTCAATTCCTGCATTCCTCTCTCTTTTTCACTCTTTTTTTTTTTAAAGTTTTTTTGTTCTCTTTTCTTTTCTCTCTAACTTTTGTCTTTGAGCAGGACATCCTTGAATACAAGAAGAAGCAGAAGCCCCAGAAAATAAAAATGTTGGACGGGGCCGTTAAAACCATCATGGTGGACGACTCCAAAACAGTGGGAGAGCTGCTTGTGACTATATGCAGTAGAATAGGTACATAGTTCCTTTTACTAGCCCTTTTCTCCATTATTTTAAGGTGTGCTGTATTGTTTTTTTTATTTTTTAAACTGCCCACTTATCAGGTCTTTTAAAGACATGCATGCATTAAAATTCACTGTCACAAAGCGTTAAAACATCGTTTGAATCCGATAAGTGTTTTCCCAATCCTACATTCTACATTCTGTCATTGGGAAAATAAACCGAATGCAAATACACTAAATAAACAATTTTAATTGCTTTAGTTGGTGTCAAAGAGCTTTTGCAAACACAGATAATCATAAAGTGTTAAGAAAATAATCCTGTTGAATTAAACATCTATCCAACCTGACTGTGGGGGATATCGTGGATATTTTCTTTCTCCTTTTTGAATCCAGGCATCACAAACTATGAAGAATACTCTCTGATCCAGGAGACGGTGGAGGAGAAGAAGGATGATGGGATGGGCACGCTGAAGAAAGACAGGACGCTGCTGCGAGACGAGCGAAAAATGGAGAAGCTGAAAGCCAAACTACACACAGACGATGACTGTGAGTGTAGTTAAATTAGATTTGACCTGATGGTGTAGTTGATGGCGGCCGTTTATTTTGCTAAAGTGTTCATTCTAAACACTTGTTGCCTTTCGCAATGGGTCATTGATTTTTTCCCCCCCTAACAAAAGTCTAATGTGCTTTAATAAAAATAAAAAATCATCGCACGTTGGCCATTTAACAGTCCATTTTAACAGCTTACTGTGATATCAACCACCTCACTTTTTTGACTTTTTCTTTCGCTTAGTTTGTTTTCTGAAGTTATTTTTGACATTTCTTTCCACTTTTTTTCGGAACCAAACTGTAAGTAAAAAGACATATATGTGACATGCAATAATACAGTCCAAAATACTTGACTTTTTCTCTTGAATAAAAGCATGTCAATAAGATATACATGTCTGGCTCTTGATGTGATTCTCATTTTCCAGTGTGGCCCTCAGTGACATTTAGTTTGACATCCCTGCTCTAGAACCACACTGATTTAGATTTTTGTAAAAAAAAACAACAACCTGATATTCAGATCTGCATTTGTCTGCCTTTTACATAAGTTTTGTTCAATTATCTGATCCCTGTGGCTGTATTTTGTGTTGTCAGTGAACTGGCTGGACCACAGCAGAACGTTCCGAGAGCAGGGCGTGGACGAGAACGAGACCCTTCTGCTCAGACGCAAGTTCTTCTACTCCGACCAGAACGTGGACTCCAGAGACCCTGTCCAACTCAATCTGCTTTATGTGCAGGTCTGACCCTCTTAACATATTTACCACCACAGGAGAATGTAACCACAAACCAGAAGATATACAGTACCTTCAATTTGTCCATCATCACCTAATGGTGAATGTAGAATGTGCAGTCATGGATAACTTTTGGATACATAAATGTCTGTTTCTTGCAAACCATTTAGAATCTTGTTTCAAAGCTATAATACCCTTTTAGGTAAATAAATGACCCAATTAATTAAAGGTTTTATCTGTCTTTCAGGCTCGAGATGATATCCTAAACGGTTCTCACCCCGTATCATTTGACAAGGCCTGCGAGTTCGGAGGTATTCAGGCCCAGATCCAGTTTGGACCTCACATAGAGCACAAACACAAACCTGGATTCTTAGAGTAAGTGCTATCCCACAAGATGTCTCAGTGGTGCCGATCCACATTGAATAATTTAGCATTCTAAAGAGTATCCCTTTTTCTTACTCCAGAATCTTTGCCAAATATTAGGTGCAGAACTCATTTGATTTGAATAAAGCGGACTAAAAGGGAATGAGTTCAACCTGTCCTGAAATTACCGATAGAAACATTTCTATTTGTGTTATAAATCCAATTTAGAGAGTTTATGAAATTGGTCTTTCTTTTAGTTATACGGCTGAAGCAGAAAAAGTTAATGTTCATGCTTTTCATATCAATTTCAGCTTCTTATGCGTTTCATTTCTTTCCCAGCCTGAAGGAGTTTCTACCCAAAGAATACATTAAGCAGAGAGGAGCTGAGAAGAAGATATTCCAGGTGTGGCCACATTGTCCTTTTTTCGAAAATTTGCATATTAATTGTTTCACATTAAACTCATTTGACAATTGTGCACCTATTGCTGAATACATGTGTAATCCAACCTGCAGGAACACAAAAACTGTGGAGAAATGACGGAGATTGAAGCAAAAGTGAAATATGTCAAACTGGCACGGTCTCTGCGGACATATGGCGTCTCCTTCTTCCTGGTCAAGGTAAGTTGTAACACATATTTATTTCAATGGCCTCACGGAAATACACCATTTTAATGAAGTACCACTGCACCCTTTTATTCACTGAAAAGATCATCTACCCTCAAAAAGTGAAAAATCTAGCCTGAAGTTCTTTTCTCTCCTGTTTTTAAAATTTGATTATTTAAAAAGGGGGAAGCAGATTTGGGAATTGGTTCAAGTGTATTCAGAAAGGCCTTTTATCTCCTTGGGCTTGGTCTTAACTGGATAAAAAGGTTGAAGGCCGTACCCAGCAGGTGGGGAAATTGTCTGTACTTCTCATAACACGCAAAGGCATTTTTTTAAGGGCTAGTGAATACAAAATCTGCCAATCGGATTGGCAAAAATAATTCGTTGCTAGAATAAACATATGTTTTTTTTTCTTCTTTTGTTATATACATTATGTTTTATGTGTTTTGAGATTTCAAAAAAATGAATCGTGCAAATGTGTGTAAATGTAACATTTTGCAACACTTTTTTCAACTAGGTTCAAAAGCTCAAATCCACCCTTTTTTTTTAAAGAGCTATTTTGATCGACCAAATCATTTAAGGAGCCATTTCCCCTCATACATCTTATACATCTCCTCTCAGTCTCACTTCTTCACTAACACCGCATACAAACACACCGGCAGCACTCGTCTGCTGGGAGTTCAGTATGCGCCTTCGAAGGAAACCAAATGTTCTCTGTGCAGCCGAGTGTGGCGCTAAAGATTATTTCAGAGCAAATGGGGAAGAAGTGGAGTGAAAGAGGGAGACTAGGAAATATCGCACAGGCAAACCTGGGACACTTACTCTACCAAATAAGTCCAACTGCCAGTGAGATGCCTGCCAAAACGAGCAATTTGCTGATTCCCTCACCTCACATCATTTGTCACCAAGAGGACATCCTGCATAAAGTCATGGGAAACTTCCCTGTCTGCATCGATAAATTGCTTTCCAACTGTCACCTGTTCTGACTTCATCGCTGAGCTCTCGTAGAAAATGAGACCATTTCTGGTAATTGCTTGGGTAAAAAAGGCACTTGTGCTGCTGTTACTGACTCTCTACCAGGCAGTTCCTGGCTTTTCATCAGTAGCTTTCAGCGCCAGAGGATAAGGGTAGAGATAAAGTGTAAAACAAATCACACACTCTCTATTTGGTTGGAGCTCACCTCATCAAATCCTCATTTGCAGTTGCTCACACATTCCACAGTCATACAAGTTCACACTGTACCTCCCCTTTTATTCCTTTCAAGTGTAAAACACCCAAATATGAAACGGTAGGTGCATCTCAATACCCTTAAATTGCCTCTTCGACTCTTCCACTTGCGTCACTTCCTCGTGTCGTAGTCCCTCCCACCGAGGAGGTACGGGAGAGACGCGAGGAAATCATGGGAGGAGAGAGAAACCGAGGAAACGTGCTTTTAGAGGGATGAGACGTCCTTTCCTCTGAAGCGTCGCATGAATTTCTCCGCTGTATGGGCGGAGTTGGCAACTCTTTCAGCTGCACGGCTTCCGGGAAGGCTGCTCTCGTGTATCCTCGCTCATGGCGCCTCGGTGATCCCTCCTTGAGGCTCGCTCGGGCAGAAATAAGAGCTTTGAGACGGCCTTCACCGAGGACGGACAGAACCACTTCCTGTTCAGCTGAGGACCGAGGAGTCGAGGAACTGTCAAATAAGGGTTATGAGATGTCCCACCTCCTAGACTTAGATCTGTGTTCCCCCTGATCAGTTTGACATCTTATCTGCTCACCTTTGTCGTTTCCGTACCCTAGAGTGTAAGCCAGTGGAGCAGAAACATCTTTAAAATAACCCTGGAAAAAATGCAGCCTATAGTCTCTAACTCATGACCCCTGGAGGCCTCAGAGGGTTTACAGGCCCTCCAGGACTTTAACACATCTCACCTCTCTGCCCTCACGTCACAGCCCATCACGGTCTGTCCATCTGCTCACCAACTGCAGCTCCTGAAGAAGCACTTTCTCTGCCCATGCAAGGGAAAGGAAAATAAGTCAGCTGTTCTGTTGGCTCAGAGAGCGACTGGAGTATGACATTAAAGGCTTAGTGAATACAGGGGGGAGGTTGAGCGTTTTTGACAGGCAGATAATGGCATGAGTAAGACGTAACACTTTAATTATGAAGTGGGGGAAAGTTTAGTCTTTTTCAACTGGTTAGACAACTGAATACCCATCTAGGCAGATCAGTGTGACAGCCAAATTAGAGTTTCAAGCTGCTAGGCCTATGAATTTAAATCTTATTATGTTAGGTTAGGTTATGTGTCCTTTTTCTCTAAAATGCCTTTTATTCAAGTAATACCCTCAGCAGGACAGGGAATATGAAGATGAAAGAAAATGTATTGTTCGCTGAAGGGAATAACATTGACAATTTGAAATGGTTTGTTTGCTGATGACGCAGTTTAAAATACTTTGTTTGCTGTCCTGTTGGTTTATTCATTCTTTTATTCATACAACGTGGTCCAATGAGAGTGAAGCCCTGCATACATAAGACAATGAAAATCAGAGAAAATACATGTTGCGTGAGGTTAAAAGGATAAAAACGGACATCAAAAACGTTACAAATAATGAAATAGAAAGTGTGGATTAAAAGCTTATGTAAACCTAAAATGTCTAAACGGATTTAAAATGAGGAAAATGAAATAAGGTTTACTAAATGGACGGAAATATTTAATTGCTTTTTTGCCAAGTGATTCAGAAAAATAAAGTCGTGAGATCTTGCGAAGCAGTTTGACATCTGTGCAGAAGTGATAGAAGACAAAAGACACTGGTTTTCTTAAAAGGGCTTCATAAACCCAACAACAAGTTAGAGGCCTGTACTGCGAAGCGGGATCAACATGCCCTGGATTTATTTCAGTTACCATATATCATATCAATATCTGTATATCTCATATCAACCCAGGGTTGCGCGCCTGTATAGCTCAGTTGGTAGAGCGGGCGCCCATACTGTATATAGAGGTTTACTCCTCGACGCTGCGGGCCCTGGGTTCGACTCCAACCTGCGGCCCTGTGCTGCATGTCATTCCCCCTCTCGCTCCCATTTCGTGTCTTCAGCTTTCAGTGTGCAGGATTTTCTCTAAACAACTTCAGCTTTCCTGTTAAAGTAAAGGCTGAAAATGCGCCCATAAATCTCTCAACCCAGGGTTTACCAATCTAGCGACACGCACGTTCACGTAAAAGAGGCGGTGTTTGCACAGCACGACCAATCGCAAACCTCTACCAGAGCTGCATATTTTACATAAGAAGAGCAAACTATAATTCTACATAAATATAAGGAACACAGACATGGTTTTACAGGCAAAACATAATACAGTCGCTGCTTCCTAAAACGGTAAAGGAAAGCTGGCAAAAAATAGCCGTAAACTGTAAATGAGTAAATCACAACGCTTAACAGTATCACTTCCTCATCAGTCCGGCACAAGATCTGACCATAATTACACTTGTGCTTTCCATTAACTTTTCGTTGCTTTAGCCTATTGTTCCAGTTGCAACCCTGGCAATGGTAAGCGATTGTGAGAGAAAATAAAAAATACAAAAACATTATTCAAACTGATGTGCGCTTTGGCAACACACGGCTCAAGAAGCCGACAAATAGCCTGTACCTATTTCCCTCAGCTCAAAATCTATATCTTTCATAAAAATACCCATCAGGGAATGTTAACGGGGTTGTCGGTCTCCAAATGTTTTAACTTTTATGAGCGCACCTCTCTCTCTCCGCACACTGAGCTCCACCGGATCTTCTAAGAACGGTGACGCCGTTATCAATCGAGTATTGAATGGTCAGTTGATCTCTAATCTCCAACATGACCTGCTCCTGAGCAGGTTAGGTGTTCAGCATAAGTTACCATGGCGATTTAACCCGGTAACAAGTGATCCACCGTCATGATACACAAAACCCTGGGTTGAACCTGAAGTTACCTCGTTAATGCCAAATCTTGCTTCGTAGTACAGGTCTCTTACTACTGATGGGAAAAGGCAGTTCACACAGTGCTTTGTTGAACTCATCCATTACTAATTTCAGACTACTAGAATCTAAAATTGACTGGAAATAAAAAAAATACAGACCAGTTTTTAAAAGTTTGGAAGGATTAAATCAAGTTGATATGTTTGCAGGAAAAGATGAAGAGTAAGAACAAGCTGGTGCCGCGGCTCCTGGGGATCACCAAAGAGTCTGTGCTGAGGGTGGAGGAGAAGACCAAAGATGTGGTTCAGGAGTGGCCACTTACCACTGTGAAGAGGTGGGCAGCGTCACCCAAGAGCTTCACCCTGGTAAGACACACACACACACACACACACACACACACACACACACACACACACACACACACACACACACACACACACACACACACACACACACACACAAACCTGTGACATCTGACTGGACACTGATACTGTCTTACGCTCAGGATTTATCGCAAAATCACCAGTTTCTCAATTTTATTTCACTAGGATTTACAAGGTTTTGGTTCTGCTGGCTTTATTCTTTTATCTTTTATTCATTCTGTTCGCACTGACTTGAGCCTATATCCTGGATAGTAAATAAGAAGGGCCAGGCCCACAGTAAACCCAACTGTTCTCTGCAATGGCCATAAAACATCACTGTAGTGCGCAGTCTGCCTGTCCCTTCATTTCCCTCGCACACTTCAGTTATTGAACGGACACTTTCGTCTTGCCGGTCAATATCCCTCCTTTGTGTCAGCACCATCGAGTCAATGAGCAACATGGATCTAATCTTGCAGATCTGGTAGATGTACTGTCTTTACTAAATGAACACGCTCTCGCTTTCTTGCTGTTAATTCAGCAAAGTGTTTTGTGTGTTAGGCTGTGTGTTCTTGTGACCTCTTGGGATTCGAAATGGATTTGATTTGTGGTTCACATGTTGATGGAGTCATAGATTTTGATCTGTTGTAAATTGGATGGGGTCACCCTGCCTTCCCAGTGATTTATAGTTAAAGTGTGCCCATATGAGGTGTACAGATCTTTATTAAAAAAAAGTCCATCCATCCATCCATCCATCTTCGTCCGCTTATCCGGTGTCGGGTCGCGGGGGGAGCAGTTCCAGCAGGGGACCCCAAACTTCCCTTTCCCGAGCAACATTAACCAGCTCCGACTGGGGGATCCCGAGGCGTTCCCAGGCCAGGTTGGAGATATAATCCCTCCACCTAGTCCTGGGTCTTCCCCGAGGCCTCCTCCCAGCTGGACGTGCCTGGAACACCTCCCTAGGGAGGCGCCCAGGGGGCATCCTTACCAGATGCCCGAACCACCTCAACTGGCTCCTTTCGACGCAAAGGAGCAGCGGCTCTACTCCGAGCTCCTCACGGATGACTGAGCTTCTCACCCTATCTCTAAGGGAGACGCCAGCCACCCTCCTGAGGAAACCCATTTCAGCCGCTTGTACCCTGGATCTCGTTCTTTCGGTCATGACCCAGCCTTCATGACCATAGGTGAGGGTAGGAACGAAAACTGACGGTAGATCGAGAGCTTTGCCTTCTGGCTAAGCTCTCTTTTTTAAATCCTAACGGTGCGATAGATTGAATGCAATACCGCACCCGCTGCGCCCGATTCTCCGACCAATCTCCCGCTCCATTGTCCCCTCACTCGCGAACACAACCCCAAGGTACTTGAACTCCTTCACTTGGGGTAAGGACTCATTCCCTACCTGGAGAAGGCATTCCATCGGTTTCCTGCTGAGAACCATGGCCTCAGATTTAGAGGTGCTGATCCTCATCCCAACCGCTTCACACTCGGTTGCGAACCGATCCAGTGAGTGCTGAAGGTCGCAGGCCGATGATGCCATCAGGACCACATCATCTGCAAAGAGCAGCGATGAGATCCCCAGCCCACCAAACTGCAACCCCTCCCCACCCCGACTCACGCCTCGATATCCTATCCATAAATACTACAAACAGGATTGGTGACAAAGCGCAGCCCTGGCGGAGGCCAACCCTCACCTGAAACGAGTCCGACTTACTACCGAGAACCCGGACACAGCTCTCGCTTTGGTTGTACAGAGATTGGATGGCCCTGAGAAGAGACCCCCTCACCCCATACTCCCGCAGCACCTCCCACAGTATCTCCCGGGGGACCCGGTCATACGCCTTCTCCAAATCCACAAAACACATGTAGACCCGGTTGGGCATACTCCCAGGCTCCCTCCAGGATCCTTGCGAGAGAAAGAGCTGGTCCGTTGTTCCACGACCAGGACGGAATCCGCATTGTTCCTCCTCAACCCGAGGTTCGACTATCGGCCGAACCCTCCTTTCCAGCACCTTGGAGTAGACTTTACCAGGGAGGCTGAGAAGTGTGATACCCCTATAATTGGCACACACCCTCTGGTCCCCCTTTTTAAAAGGGGAACCACCACCCCAGTCTGCCACTCCTTTGGCACCGTCCCCAGACTTCCACGCAATGTTGAAAAGGCGTGTCAACCAGGACAGCCCCTCCACACCCAGAGCCTTGAGCATTTCTGGACGGATCTCATCAATCCCGGGGCTTTGCCACTGTGTAGTTGTTTGACTACATCAGTGACTTCCGCCTGGGAAATCGACGACAATCCCCCATTATCCTCCAGCTCTGCCTCTAACATAGAGGGCGTATTAGTCGGATTCAGGAGTTCCTCAAAGTGCTCCTTCCACCGCCCTATTACCTCCTCAGTTGAGGTCAACAGTGTCCCATCCTTACTGTACACAGCTTGGATGGTTCCCCGCTTCCCCTCTGAGGTGGCGAACAGTTTTCCAGAAGCACTTTGGTGCCGACCGAAAGTCCTTCTCCATGTCTTCTCCAAACTTCTCCCACACCCGCTGCTTTGCCTCTTTCACGGCAGAGGCTGCAGCCCTTCGGGCCCTTCGGTGCCCTGCAACTGCCTCCGAGTCCTCCGGGATAACATATCCCGGAAAGACTCCTTCTTCAGTCGGACGGCTTCCTGACCACCGGTGTCCACCACGGTGTTCGTGGGTTACCGCCCCTTGAGGCACCTAAGACCCTAAGACCACAGCTCCTCGCCGCAGCTTCAGCAATGGAAACTTTGAACATTGTCCACTCGGGTTCAATGCCCCCAGCCTCCACAGGGATGCACGAAAAGCTCCGCCGGAGGTGTGAGTTGAAAGTCTGTTGGACAGGGGCCTCCTCCAGACGTTCCCAATTTACCCGCACTACGTTTGGGCTTACCAGGTCTGTCCAGAGTCTTCCCCACCCTCTGACCCAACTCATCACCAGATGGTGATCGGTTGACAGCTCTGCCCCTCTCTTCACCCGAGTGTCCAAAACATACGGCCTCAGATCAGATGAAACGATTATGAAATCGATCATTGACCTTGGCCTAGGGTGCTCTGGTACCAGGTACACTTATGAGCATCCCTATGTTCGAACATGGTGTTCGTTATAGACAATCCATGACTAGCACAGAAGTCCAACAACAAACACCCACTCTGGTTTAGATCAGGGAGGCCGTTCCTCCCAATCACGCCTCCAGGTGTCTCCATCATTGCCCACGTGTGCGTTGAAGTCCCCCAGCAGAACAATGGAGTCCCCCCACTGGAGCCCCATGCAGGACTCCAGTCAAGGTCTCCAAGAAGGCCGAATACTCCGAACTCCTGTTTGGTGCATATGCACAAACAACAGTCAGAGTTTTCCCCACAACCCGCAGGCGTGGGGAGGCGACCCTCTCGTCCACCGGGTAAACTCCAACACAGCGGCGCTCAGCCGGGGGCTTGTGAGTATCCCCACACCCGCCCGGCGCCTCACACCCTGGGCAACTCCGGAGAAGAAAAGAGTCCACCCCCTATCCAGGAGTATGGTTCCAGAACCAAGACTGTGCGTGAGGTAAGCCCCACCAGATCTAACCGTAGGCGCTCCACCTCCCGCACCAGTTCCGGCTCCTTCCCCCACAGAGAGGTGACGTTCCACGTCCCCAGAGCCAGCGTCTGCCGCCCGGGTCTGGTCCATCGAGGCCCCTGACCTTCACTGCCACCCATGTGGCATCGCACCCGACCCCAACGGTTCCTCCCACAGGTGGTGGGCCCATGGGATGGAGAGGGAGTTGCCACGTAGCTTGTTCGGGCTGTGCCCGGCCGGGCTCCGTGGCAAACCCGGCCACCAGGCGCTCGCCGACGAGCCCGCTGTCTGGGCCTGGCTCCAGACGGGGGCCCCGGGCTTCCTCCGGGCAGGGTCACTCCATCCGGTGTCGGGTCGCGGGGGGAGCAGTTCCAGCAGGGGACCCCAAACTTCCCTTTCCCGAGCAACATTAACCAGCTCCGACTGGGGGATCCCGAGGCGTTCCCAGGCCAGGTTGGAGATATAATCCCTCCACCTAGTCCTGGGTCTTCCCCGAGGCCTCCTCCCAGCTGGACGAAAAAAAGTCCTCCAGAGTTATTTATTTTCTGCTCTGTTTCCTACATAGAATCTGCTCCAACATTCTTGGGTTAAGACTCTGACTCTCTGTATGTTGAAGCAGTCATCCAACACAACGTGTAGTATTCATCTGACATAGTCGGCTACATGGGAATCCACACAATAAATCCTGTGTACAGTGTAAAATGCATGATTTAAGGTGTGTGTCTGTGTGTGTCTGTGTAGGACTTTGGGGAGTACCAGGAGAGTTATTACTCAGTGCAGACCACTGAAGGGGAACAGATCTCTCAGCTCATTGCCGGTTACATCGACATCATCCTCAAAAAGGTGAGACATTTATCTCCGGAGACACCGATGAATCATAATGAATCAATAAAGTCTCAGATCAGTTGATGCGTGATATGCTCAGGCTACTGTGTTGTACAGCTGCACTTTAAGAAGGAAAAAAAAAACGGTTCAGGACAGCTGGGCTCATGTGGCACAGGTACACTGTAAGAACTCGTATAGTTATTCCCTACATGCGTATTTGGGTCTCTAGTCTTTCTTTCCTCGGTTTAGAAAGTTGACACAAATATGTCCCTTCAAAATACTGAAAAGATATCAAAAGATATAAAACTTGAATCAAAAGTAACTCCTGCTTTTGGTTACATTTTAGTTTAAATGACCTTTAGCTGGTGTATCCAAAGCCTAAAAATAGAATTAAATATGTGTTGAGGTGAGACCAATTTCCTACTCTGAATCGCTTGATGAATTTGGTTTTCTTTTATGTGACACTAAAGACATTTAGGTTTAGCCTCAAGGTAGCTTTTTTTTAAAGTCACTGTGGGCTCCTTTTTGAAACTAATGTTTGGTGTGTTTTTCTCTCTGCTGCAGAAGCAAAGCAAGGACCGCTTTGGATTAGAAGGTGATGAGGAGTCAACCATGCTTGAGGAATCCGTGTCCCCGAAAAAGTATGTAAATAAGTAACTTATAACTAAGTGTTTTGACTATTCCAGTCATGCAAGCAACATCTTTTGGATGATTTGTCATTAAATATGGTGCAAACATTCGTTTTCTCCAAGGAATGAACTGTAATAACGCAATGTGTCCAATGTTTAGTGCTAACAAGCAAATGTCGGCATACTAACACACTAAAATGAGATTGTGAACATTATACCTATACATGACAACTTTAGTGTCAAAACAACACTGTGCAGCCTCACAGAGCTGCTAGCATGGCTGTAGATTCAAAATGTTTTGAAATCAGAGTACAAGCAGGGCTTCTTGTCAGTGTTAGACCGTTTTCATCTTTCTATTTGCAAATGAAAAAACATGTTATAGAAAACAGGATATTTCAATAGAAAATTTTTTTACAAAAGCAAGGAAATGGAAATAAAGCTACTTGACAACAAACTTGTAGTTGTGTGGATTAATCCATACAATGATCCTATATGATTCCTGCTGTACTTTATTGTGTCCAATATGATGATGGTTTGTCCATGAGCTCAAAAGCAGCACACAAAGTTATTGCGTACAGTATTATTCTGTCAAAACACAATATCCGACTGTGTCCTTTTTCAATTTCCTTCTCACTACGCCCCTCGACCGCAGCTCACACATCCATCTTCCAGGACCTCATTTCATCACAGAAACACTTCCTCCGCTGGACTTTATCCTGAGAGATAATCATTATGTGAGGACATTTTTGCTGGACTGGACAAGCAAAGGCCCTATCTGAACATTTCCTGATTAGATGTGTATTACCTCATTCATCCACAGTGAACTCTGTGTGTAACTGAAGCCCCTTTTCCTGTCTCGCCTCAATTGATATTGCTTTCCTGCTTTAAACTGAGAGACTATTTGCTGCAATTTCTATTGCATTTTTGTTGTCCTTTTTCTTTTATCTGGGCTTGTGGGCAGGGCCGAAGGCAAAAGTCTTTTATACTGCAAACGCATAGCAAGCCCAAACTCTGAAAGCCCTTATCTGAGGAAAAACAAAACAAAGCTTTATCTTCCAGAAGTGCACAGTGGGAAGATTCTGCAACGTTGGTCTGCTTTTTGTTAGTGGCCGACTGTCAAAAACAAACACAGCCACATTGCCTGGTGTTAAATCTTGATCTTGAACACACTCACACACATAGTTGAGACCTAGAAACATGCTTTCTTTTAGTTTTCTTTTAAGTGACTTTTTTCACCTTTTTTCCTGTCTTCATGTGTTTTGCCATTTTTTGAGCTTGTTTCTAATATATAACTACAATAAAGCTGTATTTTGCACTGTTTGCCATCAGGCTCATGGTGTCTTTGCGTATTTTTGTGCCTAGAATAGCATGCATGGTGCAAAGGTGGGAGGAGAGGTGCAAACTGATGGTAATGTCATTCAAATGAGGCAGCGCAAAGGGAATTGTTGGTATTTTGGTGGAATTAAGGTCTGTGATGCTAAGCTGAGAATAGATTTTAAAGGACACCGTTCTGTTTTCACCGAAACATTACTCGACTAAAAAATGATTGATTCTGTCAATACTGTCCTACAAAGACAGTGAGCAGTTACTAAATGCAGGTAAGCCAAACCAAAGCTGATAAAAAATCAAATGAATTTCTTTTTAAGCAGAATATTTTACACTCTGCTCTGGGCAAGCTTAATGATGTAGGAATTTTATTTTAATTGTGACTCTCCTGCTTTATCAACCAAGCAGACATTAACTGATATTTTCTCAGCTTTAGTTGGACGTAAACGTCAGCGATTTGAACCTAAATTATACTATATTAATTAAATCAATGTAACTTGCCAGATTTACTTTCCAAAAGAAAACTTTGAAATAGTGTCCATGCCTATTGTACCATTCTACTTTAACTTAAGACAGGACTTGCTTTGAAAACATGAACAAGGAAAAAAGTGATTATCCCATAACCTTTCTAGATGATTCACTAACTTCCTGTTTGTGTTCCTGCAGGTCCACCATCCTTCAGCAGCAGTTTAATCGTGTGGGTCGGGTGGAGCATGGCTCAGTGGCGCTGCCAGGGGTGATACGCTCCGGCTCCATTGGCACAGAGTCGCTCAGCATGGGCACCATGCCATCTGCTCAACAGCAGATCACAATGGGTCAGATGCACCGTGGACACATGCCACCGCTTGTAAGAACAGCAAAATGGCTCTCAGTAGGATGTCTGTGTAGTTTTCATTCACTGATAAAGTCCTGTTAAAGGCATATGCCACTCATGCAAGAGTCTGTTTGAGGTGGCACCACTAGACAGCTGTATCATGATCCTTTTTCCCATCCTCGTGGCTGGTTCCCATTACATGCAACAATTAGACAGTGGTGAAATGTAACTAAGTACATTTACTCGAGTACTGTACCAAAGTACAAATTTCAGATACTCAATCCTTTTCTTTTCATGCCACTTTCTACTTCTACTTTTTACTCCACTACATTACTCTGACAGCTTTAGTTACCATTTACTTTACAAAAAAAGATTTTTGCATATGAAACGCACAGTTAATAAAACACAATGTTTTATTAGTAGTGGATATGACACATGCCTTTGGTGTGGGATACCTGGGTTCGATTCCCAATGCGATACATCAACCAATGTGTCCCTGAGCAAGAAACTTAACCCCTATTTGCTCAAGAGGCGTGTGACCTCTGACATATATAGCAAATGTAAGTCACTTTGGATAAAAGCGTCAGCTAAATGACATGTAATGTATTATAAATTAAACTACCCAACAATATATAGGCCTACAATTCCAGCTGAAATGATTAGCAGATTAAACATTGATTGACAGAAGTGTTTTGATCGTGTCCAGTTTTATTTTTATGTTAATATCCTGATGATGATACTTGCATCCTTTTACTTTGGTAACATTTTCAATGCAGGACATTTCCTTGGAACGGAGTATTTTTACAGTGTGGTATTAGTACTGAATACGTCTTCTACCACTGCAATTACAATCATCGTCCCTCATCAAGGTTTCTTGAAAAATCCCTCTAGGCTGCATTCTGTGAGAAATGAACCAACCTGTTTGTCTTCCTGTATGTATAGAGTTCAGCCCAGCAGGCTCTGATGGGAACCATCAACACCAGTATGCAAGCTGTGCAGAAGGCCCAGATTGACCTAGGGGAGGTGGACAACCTGCCACCACTGGGACAGGACATGGTACTGTACAGTGCACATACATGTGCCTACGGTTGAAATGAAACCCTCACATACTCGTACTCTATACACACAGTATTGTAATATATCACTTTCATTGCATGCGTTCACTAAAAAAACAGCCATAAAACAAAACCGTAGTAATACATAGTGATTAATAATAGTGCTGTCTGCAGAATGACAGACATGTTCAAGTGCATTGTATACATGCAAAGTCATGGCTTTTGCTGTGGTCTCCCTCTGTGTACCTAGGCATCCAAGGTGTGGATCCAGAACAAAATGGATGAGTCAAAACATGAGATTCACTCCCAGGTCGACGCCATCACTGCCGGAACAGCCTCTGTTGTCAACCTCACAGCTGGTCAGTGGCGCTGGCATGACTCAGCAGATTGTCTTCTGTTTGTCTTGGCTTGGATTTACTGCAATTTACTTAAAAAAAAAAAAAAAAAAAAAAAATCGATTTCAATGTCTTGATAGTAGAGCAAGGCTACATTACATATTGTTGTATAGCCTTTGTGGGATTTAAAAAAAAAAAAATTCTACGCCTTTTAGGAATGCTTTATGAAACCAGTGAAAGCGTTAAAGGTCCCACGACATGGCGCTCTTTGGATGCTTTTATATAGACCTTAGTGGTCCCCTAATACTGTATCTGAAGTCTCTTTCCTGAAATTCAGCCTTGGTGAAGAATTACAGCCACTAGAGTCAGTCCCACAATGAGCTTTCCTTAGTATGGGCCATTTCTGTGTCTGTAGCTATTGAGGAGGAGAGAAAAGATAATTTGAGTGTCTTTTGCGATATGTCGGAGCCTTTCACAATGTGTTTATTACACCAGTTGATATGACGATATTGTGTTTATGCAGTCTCTAAAATAGTTTTTTTCTTGTTGAATGGTTAGGCTGTTTACAAGGGTCGGTGAGTCTTAAGAAGACTCACTTTGGAGGGCAGTTGCATTTTTTTTTTTTTTCTGTTTGGATTTGGATAAGCTTTGTTTAACTCCCTTCTCTAGGACTCTATATTTCTGATGGCCCTTGTTATTCTGTCCCCTCTCCTCGTATTCAGGCGATCCAACTGACACAGACTACACCGCCGTGGGCTGCGCCATCACAACCATCTCCTCCAACCTGACAGAAATGTCAAAGGGTGTGAAGCTGCTAGCTGCTCTGATGGAGGACGACGTTGGCGGAGGTAATGACCTGATGAGGGCCGCCAGGACACTAGCAGGGGCCGTGTCTGACCTGCTGAAGGCTGTGGAGCCAGCTTCTGGAGAGGTGAGCAAAGGGACCCCAAACCCTGAGATAATGATATCATGTCTTGAAAGTTTTCTTCTTTTTTCTTTTAAATCCAAATTGGCAACCTAAAAGGTTAATCAAATTTTCCGGAGAGCAGCTCCACTCTGAGACAATGTATCATCTTTTCATAATAAGGCAGTGTCTCTTCTGCTCCTCCAAACTACACCTAATTATATTAACATCCTCTGCTGCTGGCCGGCTTCAGCTTGCTGAATTGTTCAGGTCGGTTTTAATAAAGACATCCGACTGAGGCTAGGCTGAACGGCAGGCTTTTTGTGCCTTTATGGAAACAGAACTTGCTTAAAAACTCTGTAAAGAACACTTTGTGCTAAATAGTCTCCATCTTCTTTGGGTTGCAGGACTGTAATGTTCTCACTGATGTCTATTAAGAATTTGCTGTTTTGTTGTGGAAGTATCATTCAGAAGTTAATGTACTGTACAGGTGTTGGCTGGTAAGCTGCATAATGCACAGGTCTGTCTAGCTTTACACGCTCGTGCATTATGCATGTAGATATCTTAAAGCGTGTAGGGTAGTTAGACGGAGAGGTGTGGGCTGTTTGATAGAGATAACTCTCTTTTGTCTTACTGTTTCTGTATTTCACTTTGTGTTTAAATAACCAACAATATGTTAAGCAGTATGCAGTACATAAATGGCACTGATGTTTGTAGATTCAGCATACAGCACAGTAAAACACATTACAGTTTACTTAGAAGCTATATCTCAAGATATGCCAACCAGGCGTCCAAATGCAGTTTCACATCCTGATGGTTTTGTGTGTGTGTGTGTGGTGTGTGTTGTGTGGTGTGTGTGCGTGTGCGCAGCCCAGACAGACTGTGCTGACAGCAGCAGGCAGCATCGGCCAGGCCAGTGGAGACCTCCTGCGCCAGATTGGAGAGAGCGAGGCAGACGAAAGGTTCCAGGTAAAGCTGCACCCCGTCCATCTATCATCATCGTTTCATCACCACAATCTGTGTAACATTCACAGTCCTTGGGAACTCAGTTAATTAGAAACACATTGTAACCAGGGGAATATGGAGGGAGTATTTTAGCCAGGTGTTTTTGTTTGAATTGAAAGCTATTCTAGCTGTCAAGCTTGTGTTTTTCTTTTGTGTAGCTCATACTTGGCTGAATCCCGATTGTTATTGTAATACAATGTTTGCCGAGGTTATAAGTTAAAATCAGCACAACTTTTCTCACAACCTGCCTGTCACCACGCGCTGGTGTATTTCAGCATTGATGAGTTGTACATATGCGCAGCAGTGGTGGAAGAAGTATTTAGATCCTTTACTTAAGTCAAAATACTAATACCACACTGTAAAAATACTCTGTTACATTTAAAAGTCCTGCATTAAAAATGTTACTTAAGTAAAAGTATGTAAGTATCATCAGGAAAATGTACTTAAAGTATTAAAAGTAAAATTACTCTATGCAGAAAAAAAAAATCCTCTCATTTTAGAAACTGGAAATGATCAAAACAGTTCTGTCCATTAATGATGTGTTTAATCTGCAAATCATTTCAGATAGATTGAGATAGATAGATAGATAGATAGATAGATAGATAGATAGATAGATAGATAGATAATTTATAATAAAACATCATATTTTATAAACATGTGTTTTGTGTGCAGAAATCTTAATTTGTAAAATAACTATTAACTAAAGGTGTCAGAGTAATGTAGTGGAGTAAAAAGTACCATATTTCTCTCTGAAATGTACAGTACTTGAGTAAATGTACTTAGTTACATTCCACCACTGATGTGCAGTGGGGAAACGTGCGTGTGTGTTTTTTAGTTGGATTGTTGCTGCTGCCCTTTTAATGAGATGTGTATATAGCAAAGTACATAATGTACAATAAGGAAACTCCATTGTTAATTTTCCTGTCAAAAACTAAATGCGATCGGATTTGATGTCCTGATTCTGTGAAATGTTTCTTAGGTTCCCCCATCCCCTTTCTTTTAGCACAATTACACAACTACATACACCATCCTATGACATAGAGCTATAATAAATATTTCTTCAACTTTTATCTGCATCTGATCTTGTCATCTGTTTTATGAGAATGAGATATAAAAAAAAAAATGGGATTGGACAGACTGTGCAGGGATATAAAGTTTTCTGATGAGATTTTCAACTTTTCCACCTGTTGTTGTTGTTGTAGGACATCTTGATGAATCTGGCCAAAGCAGTGGCCAACGCTGCAGCCATGTTGGTGCTGAAGGCCAAGAACGTGGCCCAGGTTGCTGAGGACACCGTGCTTCAAAACCGGGTCATTGCTGCTGCCACCCAGTGTGCCCTGTCCACCTCCCAGCTGGTGGCATGTGCCAAGGTACAAGAATATCTTTGAGTCTCGGTGTACTAAATGACTCGCATCATATCAGTATTTGTATAATATGCGCTCAATTCACAAAAAGTAAATTCGCTGGATATTATGCAAATGCTAGGTGGAGTAATGTTTTCCCATTTATTTTGTCAGATCTGTCTGAGATTTGAATATTAACACTTTGTGGTGTCAATTGGGAAGCTATTGTTAAATCTATTTGGTTGAGTGCATGACAGTATTTCCCCATTTGCTATTCCATCTTCTCTCATAAGTAGACCGTTTATTGAGGTGTGGTAAATATTCCTCAAATACTTAAATAAACTCCAATTTATCTGCGGCTAAAAAAACAAAAAGAAATAGAGTGAATATATCAGGATGTACCAAGGCACCGTTAAATACCCTGTGCCCACATCATATTTTCACGTTATTAATTGTACAGCCCACATGTCTCTAATTAGCTTAAATGCCCTCATGGCTCCCAGACAGAATAGTTGCATTTACTAAACAAATCCTCACCTCTCTGCATGTTAATGTGATGAGCACGATCTTCTGAATCCCTTTCAAGTCATTTATTTATTCGGTTTTCTCTATGAAATGTCATTTAATTACGTAAAGACTATAGGAGTGGGGTTTCTCCAATTTCAAATGTTTGCTGTTATGTTCTAGTCATATTAGGGAAGTTAGATGGAGCCCTATATTATTTCTTTTTTTGCCATTTAGTTATTTAAACTGTATATGTATACATATTGATAACTTTTGCACCGTAGAATGCCATTGTTTTTCTCTTTTTCACAGTGGTGATGAAATAGTTTTTTTTTCACTTTGTCTCCTTTATGTCCTTTCCTCCTTCACCATTATTATTATTTTTACTCTTTTCACCTTGTTGTTGTAGGTGGTGAGTCCCACCATCAGTTCACCGGTTTGCCAGGAGCAGTTAATCGAAGCTGGAAAGCTGGTGGACCGCTCGGTGGAAAGCTGCGTCCAGGCCTGCCTCTCAGCCACAGAAGATGGCGAGCTCCTCAAACAGGTCAGCTTGATTCATGTATAGACACTTATTAGCAACAAATGAGTATGAATGAAGGAATTTCCTAAAATACTGGTTCTCAAGCTTTCTATCTATTTAAACCACACTGGACGTTTTTTTTTATTCAGGATGTTCAGTGTGTGTACTAACACCTGGCTTAAAGGTGCCCTGCCACACAAAACCATTTTTACTTGTATTTTTTTTAAATATGTTATGTCCATATGTGTTTGTGTTATGTGGTGAATGTGAAAATGAACTGCTACCTCCTCTGTCAGCTCTAGCCACTGAAAAGAAATAAGCGGAGAAATCAGGCCAGTTACAAAAGCTGGTCAGTCTGATGTGGTGTTGCCTGAGCTCATTACTATTCATGAGCTCGCCCAGTTGGGCTGGGTAAAGGATGCTAATAGCCAGGCTCTCATTGGCTAGCTGTTAGCCAATCAGAGTCAAGCATCTTAGCTTGTTGAATATTAATGAGAACTGGCAGAAATCGAGCTGAATCTTCCTGCAGGCTTTCTATACCACGCTAGAATGGCTTGAAACAAGGTAACCAAGGCATGTTTTCCACAAAAAATCTCAGAGTCCATGGTAGAACTTCAGACATTACCACAAAGTAATGTAATACGTGTGGCAGGGCACCTT
The DNA here is from genome assembly GCF_004354835.1 of Perca flavescens. Lineage (NCBI taxonomy): Eukaryota > Metazoa > Chordata > Actinopteri > Perciformes > Percidae > Perca > Perca flavescens. Next base: position 31,119,305 of record NC_041331.1, read on the forward strand.
TAATAAGCAATGAAGATTCAGATTGAGTCAGTGCTCTTCACCCCAGCCTGATGGAATAAAAAGCAGGGACTAATGCACCTTAGGAAGAAGAAACACGGCATTAACGTTGATGATGTGCATCTCCCGTGTTAAAGGTGAGTGCAGCAGCCAGCGTGGTGAGTCAGGCTCTGGGAGATCTCCTGCAGCATGTTCGACAGTACACCTCAAGGGGAGAGCCTATCGGGCGCTATGACCAGGCCACAGACACCATCATGACCGTCACTGAGAATATCTTCAGCTCCATGGGAGACGCAGGTGAGTCCAAAAGAGGATACGGTTTGGAGATGAAAAGCTGAGAAAATGAAGGAATCGTAATTGTGCATCCACATCCAGCCATGTTGGAGACTTTTTCCAAAAGCTATAAAATACAGAAAAAGGCCAACATGTTAAAATGAATGCTGTTTTGTTTTTGATTAAGTAATGATGTACGGCATTTAGGTTAAGGACAAGGTTAATTGATTCCCCTTAAACTGAAAATTATTTTTTGATTAGAAAAGCAATCATGGTTTAAGCCGTCGCTAGCAGGGGAGTACAACCCACAGCCAGCTACTTTCTGTGAGGTTTTAGTTTTAATGAGCCATGCTAGCAGTTGCGCAGTCAGTCCATCACTTTGGTCCAGACTGAAATATCGCTATAACTATTGTATGGATTGACATTTTGTACAGACATTCATGGTTCCCAGAGGATGAACCCTAATGGCTTTGATCCTCTGACTTCTGGCTTTTTCCTCTGAGTTTAGAGTGAAATGTCTTAACAACTATTGGGTGGATTGCCATGAAATTTTGGTACGGATATACATGCCCCGTCATAAATTATCACTTTGGAAAACCCTTAAACTTTTTACCTGGAGCCATCTTCAGGTCATCGTTTTAATTTAAACCTGAATCTGTCCGATACTCACCTCAAAATCAGCCTGCCCTGACATGCTACTCAATGTAACCCATCAACGAGTACTGCACAATTTTGGCTCCTGGCATGCTTTGAAATTCAGTCTAAAATGTGTCTAAATTATATAATAATATTGTAATATCTGTTTAGGTTTAAATAAGTGATGAAAAAGCATGTTACTATATATAATCTCATCTATAAAACTAGCTTTTTTACAGCTCTAGAAAGTTTCTGCTTTCTGTGTAGATGTCTCACTGTATTGGTTCGTGCTTCATGCCATCTCCTCCTCAGAGACTGGCGTGATGGTGGGGGTTTGAAAGGGCCGCTGTCAGCCCGGGTGAAGCCACAGAGAAAAGCTGACAGTGTTGTTAGCAAGTCTGACAGCAGAGAAAGACAGATGGATAGAAAGAGATTCACAGAGAATATCCCGGGCCAGCGGTCAGCTTAGCCAAATTGATTGGCTTGATAGACAAGTAGGATTGCCGTTTGTTCCGCTGAGGCCTGAATGCACACAGCTGATTGGAGAATACCACCTTTGAACCGCTGTCCAATGTGTCAGGTTAAGTCACACCTGAAGAAAGAAACCGAGTGAATCCTTCTGTAGTGGAGTGTTGGCAGATCAGCTGATTCATTCACATCACCAAATGGCTTGTGTGGTGTGCCAGGTCTGCTTTGACAGAGACAATCTAGACAACAATCATTTTCTTATCCCTTTTGTCTTTTCTCATTAGTCTGATTGTAAGAATATTTTCAGAGGGAATCAAAAACACCAAGGCTGGTGGAACAGTTGTATCTAATTGTGTCTTCACAAGTCACCCACAGGTGTTAAAACATTATAAACATCTGATCAGGGAGAGCAGTAAAACTGTGCAAGAGATTCAACTACAGTGAAAGATGTTTGTTTCTTTTGTATGTTGTTTTCACCCACCAGGGCTTTTTTTTTTTTTTTTTTTTTTTTTTATATAAATGCTGACGTTGAACTTTGTTTAAAAGCTCACTATTGTGTACGACTTCAAACAGTCACACTATGAGTCAACTTACTATCAATCATTTGAACAAATAAGCTTCCAGTTTCTCTTACTGAAAAACTCCCAGAGAATGTAATGGCGTCAAATTAAAAATCAGTGCAGTTTGTTGAAATATTTATCTGCTCCACTAAAATGTGCCAGCATTGCAACATTATGCCCAACTTGTGAGTGAAAGCACTAAGCAATTTGATTATTATTGCATTAAGTGGTTAAAAAAATTAAGATAAGATTTTTTTTTTTATTGTTCATGAAAATACCTCAGGAGGATTACCAGCATAAGGAGAAAGCTGTGCAGTTTAATTAAAACATTACTGTGTTAACACACTCGATCTCTTCATTAGTATGACTCACCCATTAATCCACTCATCTCCCTCTCCCCATCCCCTCGCCCCTACACTCCCCCTGTCCTCTGTAATGGCGTCTCAGGAGAGATGGTTCGTCAGGCTCGGGTGCTGGCTCAGGCCACCTCCGACCTGGTGAATGCCATGAGGTCTGACGCTGAGGCCGAGGTGGATGTTGACAACTCTAAGAAGTTGCTGGCCGCTGCCAAATTGCTGGCTGATGCTACGGCAAGGATGGTGGAGGCAGCAAAGGTAAGCAGCGTGGAAGACACAGAGCAGATCATATTTATTGTGTTTATTTTGTTGTCATTTTAAATTAAATTGCATGCTGCACAAAAAGCAGTACATTTACTGAACTGAGGAGCTGCTGTGAAACGAGCTTTAGTCAATGCATAATTCAACCACAACAGTCCTCCCAAAAATATATTTTGGGTAGATCTTCTTGGGAAAAGTTTTGGTTTTAATCATATTGGCATTTCTTAAGACCAGATGAGAATCTACAGGGCTGGGTTTTATTCTCTTGTATATGCAAGGGTGACCTTTCTAATGACAGCGGCGGGGAAAGAAACTGAGCCAGAGGCCCCAAGAGAGAGGGCTGTGTGAAATGTTTTTGTAGTTGATGCTATTTTAATTTGGATATTTGGTTGATAACTCATGAGTGTTTATCATTCATTCAGTGTTTATTTGAATGTAAAATTGCATTAATGTTGGTTTGCAGATGAACTGATGCCTGAGCACCTGCCAGAATTGTTATAATTAAAGGGTAGATTAGAGTGAACAACCCACTGTAACTTAAGAGCTGAATGATTGTCTTCTTGTTTGAAGATGTTTGTACCTTTTGTGAAGGACAAACCAATCACGCCTAAAATGAAGTGTGTGTGAGTGTGTGTGAAAAGACCAATGATGACAGTTTGGCAAGTGAATATGCTTAGTCTTGTTGGTTAGATGCTATTTTTTTATTAATAAAAGAAGACCTTTAAAACTTTCTTCCAATGGTTAAAGTCAACAGCTACAGACATTGAATTAGTGATTGGTTTTATAGGTTTGTAGAATTTTCCCATTCTAATTAGATTTGTCTGAATATAGAGATCTTTGTTGTAAATTAGAAATCGTGTTCTCGTCCCAGTTAAAACACCTTGTGTGCTTTAATTATTCAATTATTTCTTATCCATGTAGCAGCTCCAGCCAGGATGTGTCTTAGATTTGCCTTTCAGACCACAAATAAAATGTGCTTGTTTCTTAGTGTGAATGGGTTGCTTTGCAACACTCCCAACCACGGTTTAATGCCGCTCTGATTCTTTGGTTTTGTTTCTTTAATCGTCAAAGAATTATTAATAGAGTTGCTACAGTCCTTTACTAGATACTGAAGGTCTCTAAACCACAACCTCTTCTCTCTTTAATCTCAAACTGTAAGTTGTTGCATTACACATTTATACACTGCTCGTCTAATCCTTTGGTTTAATAGCAATGTTTTTGGAAGTGCAGTTAAACAGCAATGGCCAGGAATTAGCTTATGAAGACATCTGGGTACAAAAGTAATTATCAAATAATTAAGAAATGATAGGGTTGAAATATTAAAATCCATCCAGCGTTTACATTTCTGCTCCTGTTCTTCTGACACCTCAAGTTTCCAGCGTAACGGACCCCTGGTTAGCTCACCTGGTAAAGCAGGCGCCCATATATAGAGGTTTACTCCTCGACGCAGTGGCCGCAGGTTCGACTCCAACCTGCGGCCCTTTGCTGCAGGTCATTCCCCTTCTCTCTCCCCTTTCAAGTCTAAGCTGTCCTATCCAAATAAAGGCCTAAACATGGCCAAAAAATTATCTTAAAAAAAAGTTCCCAGCGTAACATGATTAAGAGTAAGAGGACATCAAACTCTTTTCTTCCCCGATTGCTGAAGGGCAAGCTTAGATTTGCCTCTCATCTTTCTCTATCCAAACTATTTATCTTCTATCTTTCAACATCAGTCCCATTATCTGTCTGCAGAATCACACACTGATATTAATAACTCTCCACTCTCACCATGAAAATGAAAAGATGCCCTCCAGCTGGTTTGATGGTCCAGTTTGATGCCAGACTTGTCACTGTCACAGCTGTACATATATATCCGTGTCAGTGGAGGCTGAGACCTCAGCCAGCCGTTGCCTTGGTAACTGATTGATTGAGCTTGTGCAGTTTAGTTTTTGGACTGCATGTTTTACAGCTGACTGTGTTTATGCCTGTTTTTTAAAGCCCATGTCAGGTAAGGATTTTGATTTATTATGTATTGTATCGCTGTAGAACAGACCTTGCTTTTCGAAAACGACTTCCTCTCTAAATCAGCACTTTTTAAAAATAATTATGCAAATTGGCTGTTATATTTAAATGGTGTCAGCAGTTGCCAACCGAAAGATATTAGCTGCCAACACCGATTTGAAGCTGGTCACCAACATCGTTTTACAGTGATTAATGCAAAGTCAAATGTTGAAACAAAACCTTTTCTACCCATGAAATAACAAGGCATTTTTAAAAAAATTTTTCCTTCTGTTTTCTGCCTTGTTCATAGTGCTATCTGTGTCCGTGTTGTCTTCTGCCATCTGTAGGGTTAAACATTACCTTCATGACGCAGGTTTTCAGGAGCGCACGCACACTTGCATCTCTGTGTAGCTGCAGGTGAAGCTACCGAGCTCCCAGTTAATTAACCTAATGGCAGCAGGCTTAGCTTTCTCTCCCACAGCAGGAGACGCGGAGGTGTCAAATTATATTGGTCTCCACTGAGCCCAGTTAACTTGCACTGCTGGATTCAAAAACGGGAACATAAAAAAAGAGCTGTTTCCTAATATAAATAACATATCTTGACATTTAGCCATCAACAAAGAAGTGATGAAGACGAGCCGCAGCTGAGTTTAAGTGCGGTGATTTAAATCCGTTAAATTGTCAAAGGTGTGTCTACACTGACTGGAAGATGACTGTGTGTGCTGATGGCGGTTGTGTCTGCTGCTGGTCTCACATGTCATTCAGAATGGCTTTTTAAGGTTGTAGAAAGTCAGGAAGTATTGTGAACAGATCATTCAGCCATTTTTTCACACCCTTACACCAGCTGTTTTCTGTGTGTGTTTGTTTTCTCTCTAAGGGTGCGGCAGCGTACCCAGAGAACGAGGACCAGCAGCAAAGACTGAGGGAGGCTGCGGAGGGGCTACGTGTGGCCACCAATGCTGCTGCTCAGAATGCCATTAAGAAGAAACTGATTAACAGACTGGAGGTCAGTGATGCCGGCTCAACCTTTACCACACTTTGTCCCAAGAGAAATGGCTATTTTAGGAAAAGGAATCTAATAATATTTACAATAAAACATGACATTAACACCAAGTCTAATCCTAAATGTCACAATCTCTCAAGCACCTAATAAAAGTGAGGCATCCCTTAGTACCAAACATCGCCGAGTGTTAGATGTTGATTTCAGCAGCATGTCTTTCAGCATTAACATGTCCGGGTTTTTCAAGTTTTTTTAATACAGATTTCGGTTTGTTGTTTCTCTTTTTAAAAGGTCCTGAAATAGGGAAACGAGTAATCTATCATCAAAATGGATCGAAAGGGGCTCATTTGCCTTGGGGGTTATTTGATTCACGGCTCAATTTAACTTGAAACTAAAATATTCAACTCATTACCAGGGTTTATGAATTTTGCTGCATTTGTTACACGCCGTACATGCTTAACAAGTCCCTTAACCATTTATAGTTTATGATGTGCAGTTTTATGCGCATTTTACTTAATGAAAATGAGTAGTAGAAATGCTCTTGAAATTTTATGGGACGGACTTATGTATGTACTTAAACTCAATTGCACTACAATTTGCAAATTTTTTTTTTAAACAATGTATCAATGCAACCAGATTGACAGATATGCTTTCAGCTTATCATCTTGTGGATATACATTTTGAAAATGTAAGGGGAAACAAACCCATTTTAGAAAAACATCAGGACCGTGATTGTAAGTCCCTTATACCACCTGACAGGAGAATTTAAAAGCACATATGTGACCTTAGAAGTCTTTGCTTTAAATGGACACTGAGGATAGGCTGATGCAGAGACAGGAGGAGAGCTACCGTTGAACCATATTTTACATGTGGGTGTTTTTGTGGGTCTGTATATTCCTCAGAATGCTGCAAAGCAAGCTGCTGCTGCGGCCACACAGACCATCGCTGCTGCTCAAAATGCTGCCGCCTCCAACAAGAACACTGCCGTTCACCAGCAGCTGGTGCAGAGCTGTAAGGTGAGGATCAATGCTGGCAGAATGGTGCCGTTTACTTTTTTGCTTTGTTCCATTTTTCCTCCTTTTGTGAAGTAATAAAACAGTTTACTTTGTACACATTTTTCTTTCATATCCTTTCTGTTTGTATTGTGTGCATACAAATTACTTGCTTGGTGATTTTTTTTTTGTGTGTGTGTGTGTGTGTGTTGTGTGTGTGTGTGTTGTGTGTGTGTGTGTGTGTGTGTGTGTGTGTGTGTGTGTGTGTGTGTGTGTGTGTGTGTGTGTGTGTGTGTGTGTGTGTGTGTGTGTGTGTGTAGGCAGTGGCTGACCACATCCCACAACTTGTCCAGGGGGTGCGCGGCAGTCAGGCCAAACCAGAGGACCTCAGTGCACAATTAGCACTCATCATTGCCAGCCAGAACTTCTTACAGGTGCAGTACATGCGCGCGCACACACACACACTGAACACACACTATGGCCTTTCCATTTCTCACCTTTGCTGGAGAGGAGATTGTTAAAACTTTATATCCACATACTCACATTGAGTAACTTCAGTCCTACATTAGGAACCAGGCTGAACAAAGTATAAATAGTGTTTCTGCCATGTGGGGATCCATTGAAAATAGGCCTGTAACCTCCTTATTGGTGTAAGCAGGCTGTTAAAGAAGCAGTGGTGTGGCAGGAGTATGTGTTTATTCCTCTGTTGCACTTTTAGAGCTGATGGAGGAGCCTGGGATCTCCACAAATACCAACACATCATTTAACCTTTGTTCCTTGTTGTTGCTCCAACTACAATGTAGTTTTTAAGACAGTTCCTTAATGCTCTAAGGGGAAAAATTGTTTTTATTCAACACTTTTTTCCTTTTTCTTTTCCACACTGCAGCCTGGTGGTAAGATGGTGACCTCGGCCAAGTCCTCTGTTCCCACGGTTACGGATCAGGCTGCAGCCATGCAACTGGGTCAGTGTGCCAAGAACCTGGCCACCTGCCTGGCTGAGCTGAGGACGTCTGCACAGAAGGTAGAGCACAGACACACACGGGCCCTCGCATACGTGGCAGTGCATGCAGGAAGTCACTGCAGTTTACATGCAAATAGATGCAAAAACAAACCTAGAATACTTAACATCATTCCAGAAAGACACTGTGCCTGCTTCATGGTTAAAATCATGGCATGGGCAATAATGTCAGAATATAATTTTATTTATTACTTAGTCCACATCAGATGCACTGAAGTGTAAAGTGCTGTAGTAGAAGCGTTTTAAGTAGACTTCTCAGTCACCTGTTTCACAGTCAATCAGTTGACCTGTGACAAGTTTGCACTTTTCTCAAGTGCAGCAAGTATATGTTTTGTGTATAGCGGTTGTCTGAGTTTATAATGAGCTGAAACTGACACCAAAATATAATACTAATATAATATTTTAATTAAAGGATTACTACTTACAATTGCGAAACATAAGTAATAACCCATATAACGAATTGTGAGTGACTGCAGACTTCCTTGATATTCTAGGCCCATGAAGCCTGTGGCCCCATGGAGATCGACTCTGCGCTCACTGCCATCCAGACCCTGAGAAGTGAGCTGCAAGATGCTCTGCTGGCTGCTGTTAATGACCAACTGACACCACTACCCGGAGAATCAGTAAGAGTCTTGTTTTTTAGACCCGGAACGCTGACTGAGGATTCATTTATCCAAACTTAAAGGTGCTCTAAGCGATGTTGGGCGATGTTATTCTTGTTGACGTTCAAAGTATTTTCAAACAAAATGAGACTAGCTCGCCCCTCCCCTCCCCCTCCCTTCTGTGCTACAGCGAACTAAACCCCCAACCCAAATCCTTCTTGTCGGTTATTGGCTGAACGCTGGAACACGGTTTGTTATGTTTTTGTGGTGCAGGTTGGACCACTTTGTTTTTGTTGGAGTTAGTGGACCCTGGGCTGTCTACAGAGACCGCAGGTTTTTTTTTTTACAGCTCACGGATAGTGAGGAGAGGTTTGCTGTATGTGACAAAAAATGTTGTAGCCTAAAAAACGTGTGACATCGCTTAGAGTACCTTTTAACATGAAAAATAGCAGTTGTATTAAGTCCAATCAAGTTATACAAAATGTATTGAACCACCAGCAACTTGTACCTGAAGAGAGTCTAATGGGTTTGCGGCCTAATATTTAGTTACTTACATACAACTTTTTATTTTCCCCCTTTCCCTTTGCTTTAGTTGGAGAAGTGTGCTCAGGATCTGGGCAGCACCTCAAAGTCAGTGGGATCCTCCATGGCTCAGCTGCTCACCTGTGCTGCACAAGGAAATGAACACTACACAGGTTGGTACCGCTGACACACTGTCTTCTTCCAAAATACTTGAACCTCTACCAAGGAGCGGAGGTCATGTAATCGCCTCTATCCACCTGCTTTTTAGTTTTCAAATTAACATATCTCTTAACTCATACAACTTTTGCTTTGAACATACGTAATGCCAACAGCCACCATGAGCATTGAAAACAATTTTACTGCCACAAACACGTCTGACTGTAAATCCATCTTTCAGTTACCAGTTTATTTTGCCTCGCAGTACACACTTTACACCAAGCTTCTTTCTCGTTTTCACGTTACTTTAAAATATTAGAACTACTTGAGAGGTAATTTAATAATCCAATCCAATTACCCAAAACACAGTTTTGCCCTGATCTCCCATACTGCTCTAAATTGTCTGCTTTGTATGATGCAGTAGGCTAACAGGCCGGCTACATTGCACACGTAACATATGCACAGCAGATGTTGCGAACTACGCTTCCGTTATAATCAATGAAACTGGCTACACCCCGACACGGGAGCAGCACGTAGTGGTGCGTATGCTCTGCAGAGAACCGCTCTACAAGTCTAATATTTATAGTTTTTTTACGCAAGGTGTCACACAGAAATGGATCATAAAGTGTCTATATTTCTTCCAAATTAAACCACAGATATACAGGAAACAACTTAGTGAGTGTCAGTGAGCGTATTGGCAGTTTGGTTTCACAGCGCTGTGCCGGGCTCCAAAAACTGAAGAAACAAGAACAATCCCAAAGCAAAGGCTCACCTTCTCCCATGTGACAAACACAATTATACGGCGTGTGCACCGCAAGTGTAGCCAGTTAAAAGATGCATTATGCTGCACATCCGCTCCGCATACGTTACACGTTCAATGTAGCCAAAGCATAAGGCACTTTTTTAACGTACTAACGTTAGCTATTTTTGTTCTCTTTAGTTGTAAAAAAGTGTTTTCCAAAGACTAATCATTACCTTCATACTGTCCATAATGGTTTGAATACAGCACATGGTTTTCCATAGAGGAGAAATGCTTCTATTAACTGACCTGCTTTACTTCAGTAATATTGTCAACTGCTGCATACAATATGGCTTCATTCCAGTTGTTTTATCCCATCCAACTGATTTGTTGTAAATGAGATGTCAAATTTTGGACCAAATTACGTTTTGTCTGCGTTTCTTGTCGCAACACATTTGTCAGGTCAGAGCACTGGTGGAATGTAACTAAGTACATATACTCAAGTACTGTACTTAAGTACAAATTTGAGGTCCTTGTACTTTACTTGAGTCTTTTCTTTTCATGCCACTTTCTGCTTCTACTCGGCTAGATTTCAGAGAGAAATATTGTACTTTTTACTCCACTACATTATTCTGACAGCTTTAGTTACTAGTTACTTTACAAATTAATTATGAAGTTTATAAAAACAAGATATTTTATGATAAATTAAACTACTCAACAATACATAAGCCTACAAGTAGAGCTGTAATGATTAGATTATAAAACATTTAGTTTTTCGACAGTTGTTTTGATCGTTTCCAGTTTCTAAAAGGATTTTTCTGCATTGAGCACTTTTACTTTGAATACTTTAAGTACCTTTTCCTGATTATACTTACATACTTTTACTTAATCAAAGGATTTAAATACTTCTTCTACAGGAAACAATTTTTAAACAAATAGAATGTCTGTCTTTAGGATTCTCAAAATGAGTAAATGATAGAGACTGTATCTTGTCATAATTCTATGAACTCTCTGAGATACTTTCCTGATAGTGGTCGGTCACATCTGTACTTTGTGTTACTTGTGATCCTGTGTGTAGGAATAGCAGCCAGGGAGACAGCTCAGGCCCTGAGAACACTGGCCCAGGCGGCCCGCGGCGTCGCTGCCTCCACCACAGACCCCAAGGCTGCTGCGGCCATGCTGGACTCGGCTCGTGACGTTATGGAAGGCTCGGCGCTTCTCATTCATGAGGCCAAGCAGGCACTGATTTCCCCCGGAGACGCCGAGAGTCAGCAGAGGCTGGCGCAGGTGAGAAGGTTCAGGATTGCTCAGGGGGGGTTGGAGTCTGTTCTGCTATTCTGTTCTACGTCTGTGCTTTTCAACACTACCAATGACTCTTGATGATGCAAGCAGGAAGGCTCAGTCCTTCATTTTCTGTCAGACTACAGCAAATCAAACTGCAAAGACAATTCTGCAGAATTCTGCTGGTTGTCGAAACTGAAATATGCTTGCATCTTGTTGGTCCATAATACTTGTTTACAAGCGCTTATTTCAAATTCAATATATTTTGCTAAATATTTTCTTATGGACAAAATCTGAGCCAGATAAATGTCTACATCTGCATAGGAATACATGAAAGTGAACACCTGTCAAATATAGCAAGGGAATCCTATAATAAACCTGGTGGCACATTTACAGGCCAAGTACCTTCATTATTGATGTCTTGTCCACCTCATATTTTATCTCAACAAAATTATAGGTTTCTAAATAGCAATGTAGAGAAACACAAATGAAGCAGTTTTTCTTATCTTAATGAATACTTTTCATACTTTTTTTTTTTTTTTCATCATAATAATACTCATCATTGAAATTGCTATGCTAGATTAAGTTGTGTGGTGTGACAACCCAATTTGTGATTTGTTGCACAACCAAAGAGGACACACACACACACACACACACACACACACACACACACACACACACAGGTTGATATTCATTAAAGAAAAAAGAAAAAAATAGCAAAATGTGGATATCAATTATTCTGCCAGACTGCCTTGCTCATTAGCATTTTAAATTCAGATTTCTATCTCAGCCTGGTTGCTGTGTATAGATAACACCCTCTTACCAAGGCTGATGAACCTGCTGTGTGTTCCAGGTGGCCAAGGCTGTGTCTCATTCCCTGAATAGTTGTGTCAACTGTCTGCCTGGCCAGAAGGATGTGGACATGGCTCTCAAAAGCATCGGGGAGGCCAGCAAGAAGCTGCTGATTGAAACGGTGAGTTTGGTCTGTGGCTCACCAGACCTCTGCCAGCAAAATTAGCATCATGTGTGTCATTAAGTGCCCCACAGCAAAAAGATTCCTTGATCTTAATGTATCACTATTAATGACACATAAAAGTTAAAAGCGAAGTAGACCGCTAGATAGAAACGTTTCAGACATTATTTCACTCTACTTTTTAGCCATTCTTACATAATGTTCTGAGTTCAGACACAATTATTATTATCATACACAGCATTATTGCAACCGTATCAGCGGTGCGTAGATATGGTATTTTTTTAATTGTTAAATTATCTTAAATCCGTGCTCCACAATCCACATTTTACAATAAACATGGCATTACCTATATGTAAATGTTATTTAACTACAGTTAAATGTCTGTCTTTCATCGTGAGCTCCTACTCCGTGTCCTCCGTGCAGATCCCTCCAGCCTCCAAGTCCTTTCAGGAGGCCCAGAGCGAGCTGAACCAAACGGCAGCAGACCTGAACCAGTCAGCAGGCGAGGTGGTCCATGCGTCCAGAGGCTCCAGCAGCCAGCTAGCGTTTGCCTCTGGAAAGTTCAGCGAAGACTTTGATGAGTTCCTGGATGCTGGTATAGAGATGGCCGGGCACACTCAGGTCGGTCTTGTTGGTTGTGTATAAATAGGGCTCTACCAGCCTTTTTTTTTCCATTTAGTTCAGACGGCAATGCATATTTTTAAAATGCATATCAATTAAAATGTCACCACTCAGACCTGCATGTGGACAAAATAGGGTTTCAAATTCTATGGAAATATTTTATCTGTCTGTGTGTTTGATGATGTCATAATGTGTCACTTTAGAAAAAGGACGACCAGGTGCAGGTGATTGGTAACCTGAAGAACATCTCCATGGCTTCCAGCAAGTTGCTGCTGGCAGCTAAGAGTCTGTCTGTAGACCCTGCAGCAGCAAATGCCAAGAACCTGCTAGCTGCTGCTGCAAGGTACCACAACTAGCCTCATACAACACCTACACATTGTGTTTTTTTTTTATTTATTTTTTTATCTATAGTATATATATTGACATGTATCTAATATTTGTTTCTTAGAATTGCTAGGTATTCCTTGTTGAAATTGTTAGGATGCAGCCTGATTGAAAAGCTGATGGAATGTTCCTTATTATTATTATTATTATTATTATTATTATTATTATTATTATTATAATATAGAGAATATTAAAAATTACAAACACCGGCATACAGATGTATACAAGGATGCATGCTCAGGCTTTGTTATTTACGCACAAGAACCTCCAGTAAATGTGCTTACACATGTAAAAACTTGCATACTCACAAACACTTAATACCGTACACGTTCAATTACCAGGTTGTGATTTATTTATTTTTTCTGTTTGTTTGCTTGTTTCAGATCAGTGACTGACAGCATTAACCAGCTGATCACGCTGTGTACACAGCAGGCTCCAGGCCAGAATGAGTGTGACAACGCCCTGAGAGAACTGGAGGTAAACAAAACTTTACAACCTTGTATTTACTTGTGATTTTTGTAAAAAAAAAAAAAAAAATAATAAAAAAAAAAAAATAATAATACCTGTGAAACATTACTCATATTGCTCACTCATCTCCCAGGCTGTCAGAGGAATGCTGGACAATCCCAGCGAGCCGGTCAGCGACCTCTCCTACTTTGACTGCATTGAGAGTGTGATGGAGAACTCCAAGGTAGGCCTGCGAATCAAACCGCTTAGTGATCAAACACCCAAGCACTCAGAGCTTAGAATCCTATGCGTTCCTCTCTTTTTTTTTTTTTTCGCTGACCTGCTCCTTTGTTCCGTCCAGGTCCTAGGAGAGTCTATGGCAGGTATTTCTCAGAACTGCAAGACTGGAGATGTGCCGGCATTTGGAGACTGTGTAGGATCAGCCTCAAAAGCCCTGTGTGGCCTCACTGAAGCTGCGGGACAGGTACATAATGTGAAGAAACGTCTCGCACAGTACGGGAGCTACTAAATCATGTGAGTTTTTGTTGGTAGTGGCAATGCTGGTGCATGCTTTTTTTTTTTTTTTTCCCCCACAGGCCTCCTTCCTGGTGGGTGTGTCCGATCCCAACAGTCAGGCAGGGCACCAGGGGTTGGTGGATCCAATCCAGTTTGCCAAAGCCAACCAGGCAATCCAGATGGCCTGTCAGAATCTTGTAGACCCAGACAGTAGTCCCTCCCAGGTACATGCACTTAGTGTTCTCTTTATAGCAATCATCCAAAATCCTGTCAGTCTGATCTACATTATAACAGGATTAGAATAGATGTTTGCAGAATGATCAGAGTATGATTTATTTTCAGTTTAGAGCATTGCATGGAAGGAATGTTAAACCTTAAGAATGATATATGGTTGTGATTATTGGTTGTTTTATTGCTTAGAATACATGCAGCTTTTATTTCATGTCTTGGTCTTGTATAAAAAAGGATGCCTGAATCCTTGAATCTTTGGACATTTTACACCTTTTAATGATGTCCACTTCTTGTGCTGAATGGAATATTTCAAAAAGCAACTATTTAAGTGTATATATTGTATATGTTATGCAATACCTGTTGCAGAAGTGACCAATTGTGTCTGAAAGTCCAATATTGTCCTTATTATCACCTTTGTTTTCTTCAACCTTATTTGTTATTTGTTGCGGACAATTATATTGTCTAATTATATGCACCCCCCCCCCCCACCAAAGCATTCTTACATAAATCACTTTCCAAAGTGCCAGTCTAAACCTAGTTTAAGGGGAGGTGCATGCTAGTACAGTACAGTACTAAATACCTTTTAAGTGCATAGAAATGTCGGTGGTACAAACGCTGGACTTTACATGAATATGATTTACATAAAATTCCAGTTACTAATTCAACATCTTGTTGTTTATAATGTGGCAGGTGCTCTCTGCAGCCACCATTGTCGCTAAGCACACCTCGGCACTGTGCAACGCCTGCCGTCTGGCTTCCTCCAAGACAACCAACCCAGTTGCCAAGAGGCACTTTGTCCAGTCTGCCAAGGAGGTGGCCAACAGCACTGCCAACTTGGTCAAAACCATCAAGGTAGGATTTCTTTGCCAGTCTTGTCAAAAGGTTGTCTCTGTCCCCTAATTGGATCACCACAGTATAGCTATGGATGCAGTAGGATTTGTTGAGTAATCGTGGTTCATATTGGCTCATATTTGTTCCCACAAATAATTTCTTTCAAACCTCCTTCAATGCTTTGTTTAATTGTTGACTCTTGGCTTAGATAACTTTAATAGGCACTCAAGTTAAATAAAATAAAATGCATGCGCCTTCATATTCTGTCTCTCTACTTTTTTTTTAGGCTTTAGATGGTGATTTCTCGGATGAAAACAGGAGCAAGTGTCGAGTCGCCACGGCTCCCCTAATCGAGGCTGTTGAAAACCTGACAACATTTGCTTCCAACCCAGAGTTTGCCAGCATCCCAGCTAAAATCAGCAATGAGGTAAAGCCATGTGAACATTAGTGTTCGTAGTATTCATGCACAGCTCCTACATGTATTATTAAACCAATAGAGGTTTGTAAAAACAAATTGTGGCAGATGCTGGAAAAAAACAAACAGGATATTGTAATAAATGCATACATTTGTACATCCTCACTAAAAGTCATTTTGTTTTTCTGTAGGGCTTTGCGGCACAGGAGCCCATCCTCCAATCAGCACGCTCCATGCTTGACAGCTCCACCTACTTGCTCAAGACTGCACGCTCATTGGTTATCAATCCCAAAGACCCGCCCACCTGGTCTGTTCTGGCTGGTCACTCTCGCACTGTGTCCGACTCCATCAAGAGTCTCATCACGGCCATCCGGTTAGTGAGCGATATTGTATTCTGATGTAACAAATGGGAAACTAAAAAAAGGGATGGGTGACAAAATACAGTATCTAAATGGCTAAAACTTTACATGCAAATAAGTGGTTCAACATTGTGGGAAATGTTCTTATATGACATACTTTGTACATATATACAACTCTTGTGTCAGTACGGTGAATATGAAGTTACTGCCAGCAGCCGGTTAGCTTAGCTTAGCACAAACATCTGCCTTCCAGCACCTCCAAAGCACACTAATTAATACAATATATTTTGTTTGTTTAATCTGTAACAAAAATGTAAAAACAACACGTTTTGGTGTTACGGGTAGCTATGTGACAGACTATTTCACGATTAGGAGCAGCAACTTCCTGGAGTCTTTTTGTTGTTTTGAGGTTTCCAAGCAACCAGCGGAAACTCCAGAAAGTTACAAAAACACCATAATTTTAATCATTTACCCTATCTTTACACCAATGTACTCTGTTTCCCTGCAGTGATGTATTTATTTTGTGAATACACAAAGGGGATTATGGGAGGTGAAAATTATAATTAAGTTTTGATTCATTCAACTTTTCATACATTGCTCTATAAATGCCTGTGAGACTAATGCAGCGTCCTTGACAAAGGATGCCCAAATGCTGTAATGTGGCGTGATAAATTTGTTATTCATATACCTCCACAGTTTAAATTTGTAATCTCCTCTTTCACACCTTTTGTACCTGACCTTCATTTTAAGGTTCCTGCTTGGCTCGGAATATCTGCACATTAGCATTCACACGCAGCCAGCTTAGCATCTCAAATTGTGATGCCCTTATCACAGTCTTTCTTTATAGCCTGCAAATTGTGTACTGGGAGTTTGGCCAGGGCCTTTTCATAGAATTCAGTGATACACTTCGGTGCCAAAGAACACAAACGGGAATGGACTCCTGCATCCTGGAAAAGCCAACCTCATTACTTTGTTAGTCTCATTACACGCGTAGGTGAGGTTTTATTTTAGTTTTACTTTTATTGTGCCGCCATGCATGGAAATGGGTGTATAACTACACTTATTATTCCCATGTGGCCGCTGATCCAGACCACTCAGAGGCCTCAAAGCTAATTTGGCTGCCCAGTTTGATCTGCCTGTGTAGTGATGAGACCCTTCAGGGCACATTACAGCTGTGTGACCTGAGCAGCAATGAGATGAGGGAGCCGGTAGAGAAGATGTTAAAGAGACATCCTGGAACCTGTCTGTTTTAATAAGTGTTGGTTATGTTAACGGTTATGTTAACATTTGCACTTCTTTTCTCTCTTTCTGTCTTCCAATATGTCTCTTTTTCCTTTCTTTGTCACCCTCTCTGTCCTATTTCCCCCCCCCCCCCCCTACCCTTATATATCATCCTTCAACTTCCTTCTCAATTTTTTTTCCAATCATTTTAATGCTTTCTGTTTCTCTTCTTTTCCTGTTCCTGTTTTATTCTAAGGGACAAGGCCCCAGGCCAGCGGGAGTGCGACTCATCAATTGATAACATCAACAAATGTATCCGGGACCTTGAGCAGGCCTCTCTGGCAGCAGTCAGCCAGAACTTAGCCAGCAGGGACGATATCTCACTGGAGGTAAGCAACCATCGGGAAATAAAAAAAATTTCACAGACTAACTACCAGTATCTTTCTCTGTTTGCATTTGTCTCCCATTTGTTAGTCCTTGTCTGGTTGTTTATCTCTATCGCTCACTTTTGTTTTTACTTTTCCTCTTAGTTTTACAGTAGGATTGTTGCTTTTTTCTTTTCTTTTTTGGGTTTGTGTTGTATTTAGTGTCTCTGTTAAATTATGGATCTAGTATTGGTGGTTTTAATTAGGTTTCTGTCCATTCCAAGTTTCATTAGAGCGAAAGCAGGGATTTAATGTCATTTAAAAAAATTTTCTACAGTGCAAACCCATATTTTTATTGATCCCTGTAGTAGCCAACCTGCAGTACAGTGTGCATCCCCCCTGGATCCGTATGCCCCTATATCTGAGATTGGTATATTTCAATGCAGAACTGGGCACAGAGCAGTTTTTGGCACTTGGACCAGTTTTGTTGCATTATAAAGCGTTTTAATTTACATATTAGAACTGGCTTGGGGCAAATATTTCCCTGTTTAGTTTCCTGCCTATTGTTTTTTAGAAGCTGACTAATTTGGCTGTACCTCTGTCTCACATAAAAAAGCAAGACAAAAACTAATTTCTTTTTTTCTTCTCTTCAGGCGCTACAAGAGCAGCTGACGTCCACTGTGCAGGAAATTGGGCACTTAATTGACCCCGTTTCCACCGCTGCCAGAGGCGAAGCTTCCCAACTAGGACATAAGGTATATAGGGCAGGGAGTTAATTACTTTACTTAAATACCGTAGCTGTGGAGCAACACATTAATACTTTTTTAATGGGTAGCAGTACTACACATTTCCATGTGTTAGGAGTGGTATGTCAAGACAAAATTAGTATTCAATATCTTACCATAGTAAAATTTATTTCATTTAATATATGTTTTGCTTTACTGTTTCATAGGCAATGCACTTTCTTCAGCCAGTACATATCTCAAAATGTTCTATTCTCTCTTTAAATGACCATTGATGGTGTTCATTGACTGTAACTCTTCTTGTCCATTTGAAAATTTAGCATTTGCTGAGAGATTGAGGAATTCCCACAGAACTCATTAAAAAAAATCTTTCGCCCCTTTGCCTCAGGTGACCCAGTTGGCCCGTTACTTTGAACCTCTGATCAAGGCCTCTGTGGGTGTAACATCCAAGCTGAGGGATCACCAGCAACAGATGACTTTCATGGACCAAACTAAGACCCTGGCTGAGTCTGCCCTGCAGATGCTCTACGCTGCCAAGGAGGGTGGAGGAAACCCAAAGGTATAACCATTTTGCTCTTTCTTATATGTTGCTGCTTCACTCCTGGAAGGATTATCTGGACACTTATTTAATCAGAATTGGGTTTATTGCCAAGTTGGTTTTTAACATAGAGTCTGTGTTTTGGTGGGTAACAATAATCCTATATATACAAGTGCCCTTAAGTCTTGGTGTCACACTTCACAGGCATCCCATACCCATGATGCCATAGCAGAGGCAGCCCAGCTCATGAAGGAAGCGGTTGATGATATCATGCTGACACTGAATGAGGCTGCGAGTGAAGTGGGAATGGTGGGAGGAATGGTGGAGTCCATCGCAGAGGCCATGGCCAAGGTAAGTGTTGCTGGGCACGGTGTGTCTCGCGGGATGTTTGATGCTTGGGTTCAGTGTACGCACCGGAACATGGCTATTAGCTTTACGTTTGGCTGGATACCAAGATTGTGATTGGTCAAATTACTTCACACTGTCTAGTAAAACTTCAGAGCTGCTACATACAGTCATCTCCTCCATCCACTCGTCTCGTAGACTAAGCAGAAAAGCCCAGACATCCTTCTCTGGTTTTCCTTTTCCACTTTATGCTGCACCGCTTACCGAAATTTAAGTGAGGACAAAATTGTGGTTTTCTGCGACTCCACATCACATTACCATTTCGACATGATCTAAATGAGTTGGCAAAATTGCATAGAATAGAGGTATATATCTTGTTTTGGCAAGGGCTACAATCGAAAGAGCCACAATACTGTTGAGAAAACAAGGCAAATATATCGGTTAAAAGGTTAGTGACTACATAGAATACAGAGTACACAGAACTGGCAGGAAACCAACCAACATTTTCTAATTTAGATTTAATTTTTTTCTTTTTTTTTTTTTTTTTTTTTTACACTCATGATTTCCTGTTCCTGTGTTCCTTAATTACAGTGTCTCCCAGGCACCATAACATGTCACTGATTAGTAGGGTTGGGTACCGAAACTCGGTGCCAATAGGGAACCGTTTCGGTGCCTCATTTTGGTGCTCAACTTTACACTACACCTGACAGCATGTAACGTTAGCCTACCTTTAGCTAGCAGATGGATTAATCACAGTTAAAATGCTGACAGCTAACATTAAACAGTGTAAAGTGTGACTGTATTTCACTGTGGAGGACTTCTACAGCGGGATGTAACAGTCTTCGCAGCAGCTGCCGTTGTCGCAATTCATATACAGTATGTTTATATGGTCGGAATTAAACAACACAGACGGTGCGTTCACTTGCAGCTGCCGTTGTCGGAATTAAACAACACAGACGGTGCGTTCACTTGCAGCTGCCGTTGTCGAAATTAAACAACACAGACGGTGTGTTCACTTGCAGCTGCCATTGTCGGAATTAAACAACACAGATTCACTTAAAACAGGTAGCCTCGTGGTGCATTCACAGTAATTGTAAAATACCCTTTTCCCATCTGGGGTTCAACAGCAATTTACTGGTGAAATAAGCTATTGTTATAGTTATTACATTATTATTAAATCTTTGATTTTGACCATGGCCTTAGCAATAAACAAGTCACTGACTGTTGTTTACTACCCTTATTTTTTTTTCTTCTTCTTTTTTTTTTAACTTTATTGAAAAGTACCGGTTCAGGCACCGTTTAGGCACCGGCACCGTTTTAAAAGTATCGATTTAGCACCGGAATCGAAAAAAAAAAAAACGATACCCAACCCTACTGATTAGCATATTAATACAAATGACACCATTTAAGCAGAGGGAAATTGATTCAGTGTTAGGCCATCTTTCCAATTAACAGTCAAAAACTACTGGCAAACAAGTAAGTTGTGAAGCAAGAAAACAACATTTTATCTCAAGTACAGACAGAATAGCATCCACTAATTACATTCCTCCTTGTCTCTCTGAGTGAGACTTATCGCAGGAGTGGAAAACGTGCCTCAGGTGTGGGGGTCACCAGAGGGAACAGCATCACCTTGTGTGGCACGTCATGAATAATTAATGAAAGTGGTCCATTTTGGATCGGCATGATGGTGTGTTTTGTCCGCGTGTCACCCAACATGTCACATGTTGATTAAAAGAAGATAATCCTATTAGATAATCCATCAACATAATGGCCACTCTCTGCAGAGGTGATTTAACCTCAGATTCTAAGGTGCTATCTCACTCAGGACATTAAGCGTGCATCATGTACTTGGGATATTGTGGATTAATTTCGACACCAGCATGCTTTCCCCGCATGGCGTCATCTGTATCATCTCCTCAGCTTCTCTGTGATGCTGAGCGCTATCTAATTTAGCAGAAATGCTAGAAACCTAATGTATGCACTGCAATCTGGTGATTAAATGTTTTTGTGGCTGATGCTATTTTAAAGCTGTAATTACAGAGTGGATTTGGTTGATAACTCAATCAATGAGTGCTTATCATTCATTCCGAGTGTTTATTTGAATGTAAAATTGCATTAATGTTGGTGTGCAGATGAACTGATGCCTGCGCACCTGCCAGAATTGTTATAATTAAAGGGTAGATTAGAGTGAACAACCCACAGCAATTTAAGAGCTGATTGATTGATTGTCTTCATGTTTGAAGATGTTTGTACCTTTTGTGAAGGGCAAACCAATCCCACCTCAAATTTAAATTGCTGTGTGTGTGTGTGTGTGTGTGTGTGTGTGTGTGTGTGTGTGTGTGTGTGTGTGTGTGTGTGTGTGTGTGTGTGTGTGTTAGCTGGATGAAGGTACACCGCCTCAACCTGAGGGCTCATTTGTAGATTACCAGACCAGTATGGTGAAACACTCTAAGGCTATTGCTGTCACTGCTCAGGAAATGGTAAGTCTTCAAAATAATTGCTTACATTGTTGAACTGTTTTGAAAATATAACCGTGACTCTGGAATACATTTTCGTTGATTAGATGAAAAAAAGAAAAACTTTAATATGAAATGTTTTCAGTATCAAAATAAAACCAGCCTCAGTATTTTCATTACCACCTGCTTTGTGTCATATATACTGTCATATAACACGTTTAGCGCTTTATAATAAAGCACATTATTATTTTACAGGCAGCCCCTTTGTGTATTGTTTATTAACAAGGAGCCCAGAGGGGCATTGGAGTAAATGTTTGTGTTTTAGTTTGGGCTGACAGTCGGTGTGTGTTTATCACCCAGATGACCAAATCAGTGACATGTCCAGACGAGCTGGGAGGCCTGGCCTCTCAGGTCACTGTGGACTACAGCCAGCTGGCCGTTCAGGGACGACTGGCTGCTTACACAGCTGAGCCAGAAGAGGTGAGGAAGGCCTGAGTGTCACCCAATGACTGGGCACATACTACACACACTACATCATTGACACATATAGCTGCATGTGTATAAAAAAAATGGGATTTGAACAATTAGCACACAGGAGAAATGTCATGATGGAGCTGAGACACATCTTCTGTTTAACCATTTACAGTACTGATTTAATTGTGATCTAAATTGTCTCTCACAAACTGGATTCCCTTTTTCTGCACAAGGATAACAGCTCAGTAAATGTGTACTGTACCGTGTTCTCTGTTGTCCAGATCGGTTTCCAGATTAAGACCCGAGTGCAGGAGCTCGGACATGGCTGCATCTTCCTGGTCCAGAAGGCTGGAGCTCTGCAGATCACTCCCTCTGATGGTTTCACCAAACGAGAGCTCATTGAATGTGCCCGTGCAGTCACAGAAAAGGTACAGTATTATCTTATCATTAATTAATCTGGGTTTGAATTTTGTTATCTTTTATTTCTAAGAAATACAGTATATTGTTCTGTCAATTATTGTCTGATTAATTATTTATATCCTATATTGATTATCTAAGTTGCTCCTTACATTAACAAAATATATTACTTGTCTATCCTTTCTTAAGTATACTAAAACAAAATCCCTCAGGGCTGGAGGTTTTCCTGCCCGGTCTCGTATGAACCACTCCAAACTAACTCTGTACAATGTTGTTCTTTACTGGAATAGTAAAGCATTATTTTCTAGCTGTGTAGTTTACACCAAGTGATTCTGCTGTCGTGGAATCAACAATTTAAGAGGGTTAGTTCTATAATTCATTTTATCACATGCCTCCTGAATTAATACATTTTGGAAGAAATCATTTGCTATGGCATGCTTTAGCTTCAAAGGCTGGCTGTTTGTTTCATTGTCCTTGGCAAAATGCATTACTCTGCAGACTGTAAATAATTCATGCTTAAGTATTGCACCAATCCTATTCAAGCAGTCCAGCAACATCGCACCGATGTAGCCTGTGAATGCAAACAAATTCTTTCAGAGATTTTAGCATTGGGGAATCCCCACAATTTTTCTGTATAGATTGTAAATTATGACTTTTTAAAATTGGTTTTGCTTAACCTCTTCATGACAAGAAGAGAACAAGGTTGTCTATGTAACATGTCATGCTTGCTCTGTTTTGATCTCCTAACCCAACTTCAAGTGTCAAGTCATTTTCTTTTAGTAGCAAGAGTCCGGAAAACATCAGTTAATCATTTTCTCCTGCCACTAAGGCATCTGGGAGGAAATCAAATGGAGTCGAAACCAGTTTGACACATACTCATTTCACTGAGTGAGTGATGTTGTGCATTGCTCTGCGCCAACATGGTGTTTTGCTGTCACAGCAAAAATTTGAATCCTCTTGCGACTAGTGTTTTGGGCTTCTCAGTTGAATGCATTATTTGTCACTTTCCAAGCAGATGCATTTCACAAACAATGCAAAAAGGAAGTGTTTGTCAGAATCCATAGCAGTGTGTTGCTTTTTTTCTGCTCTGTTTTGACCAGTAAAGGTGTGTTCAAGTCCACTCCAACTGACCAAAATGTAGTAATAAACCAATTGATTGATATATATATATATATATAAAAATAATAAATTGGTTGCATACAAAATAGGTAAAATAAACTAATCCAGCTGCTTTTCAAACAGTTACGGTATGTAAAATGCACTTCCTGCCTTAGGTCAGATCTGCATATCCTCACCTGTATGATTATAAGATGTGATGTATGTGTGTCCTCAGGTGTCCTTGGTGCTCTCGGCCCTCCAGGCAGGCAACAAGGGCACTCAGGCCTGCATCACAGCAGCCAGCGCAGTGTCTGGCATCATCGCCGATCTGGACACCACCATCATGTTTGCCTCCGCCGGCACACTCAATGCAGAGAATGACGAGTCCTTCGCTGACCACAGGTTAGAGCTGGAAATGTGACAGATTGTGTCTGCATGCAAATACAACTGTGCAGAACAATCACTAAGTCTACAAGTACAAGACTTGACTGGAGTCTAGGATTTGCCCTCTGGGTTATCTTTCATCTGAAACTGACAGAATGACATATTAGCTGGTGAACAGGGTGCAGGAAGTCTCTGGAGTTAGAAACTACAAATAACCCTCAGGGTTTAAAAGATAGAGGAAGTGGTACATCTTTACTCCTCTTTCTCTTAACCCCTTAACGCCGACTGTCGCTAATTTGCATCAAACCCCTTCCATTCCGACTGCAGGCAAGATAGCGTGTGTATTCCCAACAATGCCGGTCTGTTTACATGCGATACATACTTCGGAACCTTTTGCATGCACTGGTTTCTCGTAGGACCGGTCGGAGTGGGAGATATATCCGTTTCACGTAAGCAAAATTAACCCTAACCCTACCCCTACACCTAATCCTACCCCTAAACCTAACCCTACCCCTAACCCTAAAGAAACTACTGTCAATGTTAGGGAGTAGGAGAGTGTTTTCTTTCTTGCCGTTGTCAAGATCCATGTATTTGTCATTTACAGTTTAGAAGTTCTAACAACTTTGTGACATAAATGAAATCTACTGTGTTTTATTAATTTTACCATTTTGTAAAGAATTTTACCATAATGCCTGTTGTCGCTAATTTGCATCATACCTAAATTTATATCTATTCCATATGCTATAGACAAATTAACAATCTCAACTTAATTTAGCATCAACTTGGAGCCAGAAACACACATAATATTTTGTTTATATAATTGTGAATAAATTCAGGCGTCAAGGGGTTAAACAAAAGACTCTACTTGGAGGCAGGATTCCCGAGGTGTTAATAAAAAAATGAAATTATTTTGGTTATTTTCTATGAAATCCCACATTGTTGTGCAAATGTTTAGTAAAAGTGTCCATAATCTGACTGACTTGTGATAAACCTTGTTGGCCTAGTTATTTTTGAATAAATATAGTTCAAAGAGATATATAGATCTAATGATCCAAGACAAGACTTGGCACATTACATGCCGCTATGACCAGAAATGATTAATCTAGATCCTTAGAGATAATTGTTTGTGAAATTGTACTGTACCTCACTTAAGAATCATGAAAGCAGAAATGAAGAGAAGCCCTGCTGGGCAGGATGAAAGAGAATGGAATAACTTAAAATGATGTCACGCAGCTCGCTTAAGAATCAAGAAGAAACTTTGCAGCAGCTTCCTGCAGTTTCTCTTGTCAATTTTAGAGTAATAACAGACTTGACTCGTGACATGATCCTACCTATCCTCAATGTCTTTGATATGATGACTGTGATTTACACACATTTACATCATTATTTCTGCTGTAGTAAGATGCCTAGATCAGGGCTTCAGTCATTGAAAGGATATCCAACACTTTTGTCTTCCTTCTTTTTCTACCTCCAACATCTTCTCTCTCAGGGAAAACATTTTGAAGACTGCCAAAGCTCTGGTGGAGGACACAAAGATGCTGGTGTCCGGTGCGGCTTCCGGTCAGGACAGGTTGGCTCAGGCTGCCCAGTCTTCTGCCAAAACCATTACCCAGCTCACAGATGTGGTCAAACTGGGAGCTGCCAGTATTGGATCTGATGACCCCGAGACACAGGTTAGCCAGTCTTGTTTGTCTTCTCTCAGCTTTCTGTTTGTCCTTTATTCACTGTGTTATCAGAGATATGGAAGAATGAACCGTGAATGGCGATAACCTTTTTCAGTGTTTTGTCTCTTTCCCAGGCTGAGATGTAACAAATTGGTGTCTATCTGTGTGTCATTTCTCTAGGTGGTTCTGATAAATGCTATCAAAGATGTGGCCAAGGCGCTGGCTGAGCTCATTAGTGCCACCAAGTGTGCCGCTGGCAAGGCAGCAGACGATCCGTCTATGTACCAGCTGAAGAGCGCTGCCAAGGTGAGGGGATCAGGGAGTCTGCAGGTCCTGAAACTATGGCATTTGACTTGAAGGCCTCCAGAGGTTATATATACAGTTAAACATGGTGTCTATGTCTTGAAATATTAAATTAGCATAATCAAATCAGTTGTGCTAAATGGTTTTTTAATTGCGCTTATTTTCTGTTTTCTCCAGTGAGTATAATGGTCTTATTTTCCCTTGCACCTGATATGAAAAAAGGTCTATTACAGAATCTCACATTCTGTATGTATGCATAGCAGGCATCCCCCTCTTGCTCAGACAGGGCCATTAATCAGCTACAGCACCCGTCCTCTTATTATGAAACCTGTTCACATGAGTTAAACTAAAGACTGTGTCTCAGCAATGTAAATGGCCAGGAAATTGCAAATTTGGATAGCAGGAAACTGGGATATTTGTGTCAAGGATAAATCATCTGAATCCTTGGATTCAACACATATGCAGTGTAAATTTTCAAAGCCATGTAATCCACCGCTGACACTGCTGGTTGCTCATTATCACCTCAAGCTGTGAAGTTTGGAGGGAAGAAAACTCTGTTTTCACAGCTCAGTGTGTCATGGAGTCTTTAACAACATGCCTCGCAGGCAATTTAAAGGACCTGAGGTGAAAAAAAATCTTGTAAACCATTTGTAAGAGTTTAGCTTCAAGTCTTGAGGGCAATGAGGTTTCCTGCATGGGTGCTGTGCGCCCCCTAACTGTGTGTTTGATGTAGTACACCCTCGTAGTCCTGTGCAATGCTTGAACCATTGAAGAAAACACTGAGCTTTTAGTCATGATCATACAAAAAAAGTTTGCTAAATATGCTTGCAATGTAAGACATTTTAGGTGGAGCCACTGTGAGACATGTATAGTGTTAGCTGTCCTATTGTTGCAGTGTAAACCATCACTGGATGTGGCGATATGTTTTTGCCTCTGTCTTTGTTTGTATTTGTCATATTCTTTCTCTCTCCTCAATATCACAGATATAAACTAATAATATTTTTCCTTATTGAATCAAAATGGATTGAACTATTCTTTCCGGGTCATCGACTCTGATGTACATAATTTGCTTGCATTGGTCATCATGATACATAAACCTGCTCTAGTGC